>NC_048579.1:68514118-68559118 GCF_013265735.2 Oncorhynchus mykiss
GGGGCCCCTTGGACTGGGTCCAGAGGGGCTTGTGGAGCAGAGGGTGGGGAAGGGTCGTTAACGCAGAAGCATCTGTGTGTGTGTTTACAGTTTGATCATGTGTTTGGTCTGTCACATTATACATTGAGTTGTGTGTGCACAAGTTATTTCAGAGGTTTTCATTAATCCAACGAACACCTCACTAATAATTGTCTCCTCTCTTCGTCCCTCTCTTCTATGATGAACGATGGCCGCCCCTCCATGGTGCTCCCCTCAAATGGCTCCCCCTCTAACCAGGTATGTGATGGAACTGTTCTTTTCAATGTCCTATATTTATGTCAGCAGCTCACCGTGTGTGTGTTTGTGTTTGTGTTTGTGTGTGTGTGTGTGTGTGTGTGTGTTTATGTGTGTGTGTGTGTGTGTGTGTGTGTGTATGTGTGTGTGTGTGTGTGTGTGTGTGTGTGTGTGTGTGTGTGTGTGTGTGTGTGTGTTTATGTGTGTGTGTGTGAGAGATAGAGAGAGATCCAGGACCTGTGTGGGTGTGTACCTCTGGCCAGGGGGTCTGGCTGTTCCCTCCACAGACAGTTTAATGAGCACATTGCCTTCTGTACAGTACCAGAAGACTATCCCACATCACACACACACACACACACACACACACACACACACACACACACACACACACACACACACACACACACACACACACACACACACACACACACACACACACAGATGAACAGTTGCACATGCAAGTACATACTGTGCTGATTGGACCACTGCTGTTCTCGGGGCTAATGAGCGATGCTGGACCCACAATGACAATTATATTGGAACAAACACACACTGTTTGTTTACCATGGAAAACTTCTGTTTGGTGGCGCTCAGTGAATGCTAATTTACTATCAAACATATTGCTGACATGTTGCTGTGTTTCTGCTTTATCATTTTACTGGACACCTTACAACCCACAGTGATATGAACACTGGTCCTCCAAGGATAGTTCCTGTTGTTATTCATTATTGCCCTGACAAATGGTTGGCCTGAAAGAAATACCGTTGTAGGAATGCAAGTTCTCAGTGATTGTTTTGAATCCTCCACAGGGATAAAAGGGTTGTGGGATCCTGGTTCAGTTCTTCTGTCTGAAAAACAGGACAGCAATGTTAGGTTAATCAACCCTATTGCAAAAGTTTGTTTGTTTGTGTGTGTTTGTGTGTTTGGGTGAGTGTTTGCGAGTGTGTGTGAGTTCAGTGTATGCTATTGTCTTGCATTGTGATGGTTGATGGGTTATTGGTGTGTACTATTGTGTGTGTGTGAGTCCTGTGTAGCTCACTTTCTGTGTGTGAGTCCTGTGTAGCCCGCGTCCTATGTGTGAGTCCTGTGTAGCTCACTTCCTGTGTGTGAGTCCTGTGTAGCTCACTTCCTGTGTGTGAGTCCTGTGTCTGATGGTGTTGTCCCAGATTTATTACATTACATTACCCAAGTGTTCCATCAGGCCTCTTACCCCAGCCTGCCCTTCCTAGTGTGGTTTAGGCCCTTCTCTGTCACACACACACACACACACACACACACACACACACACACATACACACACACACACACACACACACACACACACACACACACACACACACACACACACACACACACACACACACACACACACACACACACACACACACACACACACACAGGGAAGTGCAGGTCACTGACCTGACAGCAGAGCTACGTTGCAGCAACGTTGGGGTGGCTGTGAATGATCTACCCCACGAAGGCCATGATGTTAATGTGCCTGACCCAGTGTTGTCAGGAAACAGAGAAATCAATACAAACACATTCATAAGCTGAACACACTGTCCTTCCCCATTACAGGCTTGCCATTAGTGGAAGCTCCGGCTAGTCTTATGTTAGGCAATAAAAAGCCATTGGGATATCAACTGATCCATAATGATGTATTTTAATGGATTAATTAATACACTCTAACTACAGTGCATACTGTTTAACGATGAGTCTCTGCATATGTCTCTGTAAATCGGCAGGCTAGCCTAATGATCTAGGATCAGTGTGTGTGTGTGTTAACCCCAGTGCTATTAGAGGGGAGGGCCAGTGTTGGTGAAGCAGGAATAATTGATGCAGTAGTTTGGCGTTTTAACACTCAGGTCGGCCTTAACAGACTGTGCAGTACTGCAAGGGAGGAGGTAGCCTATGAAACATGAAGTAGCCTATGAAACAGGAAGTAGCCTATGAAACAGGGCGTAGCCCATGAAACAGGAAGAAGCCTATGAAACAGGACGTAGCCTATGAAACAGGAAGTAGCCTATGAAACAGGAAGTAGCCTATGAAACAGGACGTAGCCTATGAAACAGGGCGTAGCCTATGAAACAGGAAGAAGCCTTTGAAACAGGACATAGTCTATGAAACAGGGCGTAGCCTATGAAACAGGATGTAACCTATGAAACAGGAAGTAGCCTATGAAACAGGAAGTAGCCTATGAAACAGGATGTAACCTATGAAACAGGAAGTAGCCTATGAAACAGGAAGTAGCCTATGAAACAGGAAGTAGCCTATAAAACAGGATGTATCCTATTTAACAGGAAGTAGCCTGTGTGAGCAGAAGCATTTAGAAAGAGAAATGAAAACGTGTCTTTAATGACTGTCTTAGGCACTGTTTGGAACCTTCCTGTATCAGCTTGCTCTACCGGATGAGACTCAGACATTAACGGACTGTGTCTTACGTTTATGTACAGTACAGCAGTAGCTGTGTGTGTGTGTGTGTCAGCCAGCAGTACAGCAGTAGCTGTGTGTGTGTGTGTCAGCCAGCAGTACAGCAGTAGCTGTGTGTGTGTGTGTCAGCCAGCAGTCAGCAGCAGCTGTGTGTGTGTGTGTCAGCCAGCAGTACAGCAGTACAGCAGTAGCTGTGTGTGTGTGTGTCAGCCAGCAGTACAGCAGTAGCTGTGTGTGTGTGTGTCAGCCAGCAGTACAGCAGTAGCTGTGTGTGTGTGTGTCAGCCAGCAGTCAGCAGCAGCTGTGTGTGTGTGTGTGTCAGCCAGCAGTACAGCAGTAGCTGTGTGTGTGTGTGTCAGCCAGCAGTCAGCAGTAGCTGTGTGTGTGTGTCAGCCAGCAGTCAGCAGTAGCTGCGTCTCATTGCGTTGTCTCTTTCAACCTGTGCAGGGTCTGGACATGTACATGTAACCTCTGTAGCTCGTCTGTCCTGTACTCCTCTGCCCTCCCTCTTCTCCCTCTTTCCTTCCTTCCCTTTCTCTCCTCTCTCCCTGCTGGTGGACATCTGTGACCTATCACGCATGCGCGCACACACACACACACACACACACACACACACACACACACACACACAAACAAACACCCACACAAAACACACAAACTGTGCATGTCAGTTCTCTGAAGGCACGGCCCCAACAATGCATGGTGTGCCAGGTGTGTGTGTGTGTGTGTGTGTGTGTGTGTGTGTGTGTGTGTGTGTGTGTGTGTGCGTGCGTGCGTGCGTGCGTGTGTGTGTGTATGCGGGTCAGACTAGTTATGGCCATAAGGATCTAGGATTCTCCACGGGAATGTCAGAGTCCTCTTCGCTCAGCACCATGGCAACCTGGACACCTGATCCTGTGGCTCGCCTCCTCGTTTATCAGTTTCGGTTAGAACACACTTGATGCTAGCCAGCCTAATAACATTTCACATTAGCCGCGATTTCCTGACACAAAAAGAGTCACACAAACACAAAAATACACACATGCACGTACGCACACATACATACACTCCCTATGTTCCCTTCACGCCTGAAGGCCTGTGTCACTTAGTTTGACCGGTGGAGTTTAGACACCAGATGTCTCCAGCTGTCACCACTGGAAACATATGCTGTGCCTTCATGTGTGTGTTCCCATCTAAATAAGCCCCTGTGTTTACCTCAGCCTTTGTCTACATATTTATGTGAGCCTCTCTCCTCCTTTCCTCCTCTCATCTTTTAATCTTTTCCCAGCATCTTCCTCGCTTTATTTTCTCTATCCTTGATTATACAAATGACCCAAACACTGCGGAGGAGGAGGAGGATGGAGGAGGAGGAGAGGGATGGAGGAGGACGAGGAGAGGGATGGAGGAGGGCAAGGAGAGGGATGGAGGAGGACGAGGAGAGGGATGGAGGAGGAGGAGGAGAGGGATAGAGGAGGAGGAGGAGAGGGATGGAGGAGGAGGAGGAGTAGAGGGATGGAGGAGAGGGATGGAGGAGGAGGAGGAGAGGGATGGAGGGGGAGGAGAGGGATGGAGGAGGAGTAGGAGGAGGAGGAGGAGGAGGAGGAGAGGGATGGAGGAGGAGGGATGGAGGAGGAGGAGGAGAGGGATGGAGGAGGAGGAAGAGGAGAGGGATGGAGGAGGAGAGGGATGGGGAGGAGGAGGAGGAGAGGGATGGGGGAGGAGGAGGAGAGGGATGGAGGAGGAGGAGAGGGTTGGAGGAGGAGGAGAGGGATTGAGGAGGAGGAGAGGGATGGAGGAGGTGGAGGAGGCGGAGGAGGAGGAGGAGGAGGAGAGGGATGGAGGAGGAGGAGAGGGTTGGAGGAGGAGGAGAGGGATTGAGGAGGATGAGAGAGATGGAGGAGGAGGTGGAGGAGGCGGACGAGGAGGAGGAGAAGGATGGAGGAGGAGGAGGACAGGGATGGAACTCTGCTGAAGCAGTCCTATTTTAATTTAAAGAAATTATTATATCCAGCAGCTTTGTTTTTAGTAACGTGCCCTGAGGGGATGCAGAATGTAGAACAACATCTAGGAAGTGACTAGGAAGTGGCTCTCTGTTTGATTCGGGGGAGCGACTTGTGAGACAACTGCAAAATGACTGACAACCCGGCACAGCGACGAACGCTGTCAAACATTGGGATTCAAACAATGTTTCATGGAGATTCAATGACAAATGCATCCTTGTAGGCCTTTGGTTTGATCCTCATGGATAATGTATATTCTCTTTTAAAACACGCATGAGGAGATTGGTTTGTTTTGTCCCTTTAAATAATTAATATTTCCTTGCTCTTCTGTGGTAGGCAAGGCTGGTAGGGGATGGTGGGTATACTGTATATACACAAAAAATACCTCATTCCAAAATCATGTGCATTAATATGGAGTTGGTCCCCCTTTGCTGTTGTAACAGCCTCCACAATTCTGGGAAGGCTTTCCACTAGATGTTGGAATATTGCTGCAGGGACTTGCCTCCATTCAGCCACAAGAGTATTAGTGAGGTCGGGCACTGATGTTGGGCGATTAGCCTTGTCTCACAGTCGGCGTTCCAATTCATCCCAAAGGCGTCCGATGGGGTTGAGGTCAGGGCTCTGTGCAGGCTAGTCAAGTTCTTCCACACCAATTGTCATGCTGAAACTGGAAAGGGCCTTCCCCAAACTGTTGCCACAAAGTTGGAACCACAGAATCGTCTAGAATGTCATTGGATGCTGTAGTGTTAAGATTTCCCTTCACTGGAACTAAGGGGCCTAGCTCAAACCATGGATAAACAGCCCCAGAACATTATTCGTCCTCCACCAAACTTTACAGTAGGCATTATGCATTCGTCCGATTCGTCCGTCAGACTGCCAGATGGTGAAGCGTGATTCATTACTCCAGAGAATGCGTTTCCACTGCTACAGAGTCCAATGGCGGTGAGCTTGGCATTGTCAAGGCTTGCGCGTCGATGCTTGGCATTGCCAAGGCTTGTGTGCGGCTGCTCGGCCATGGAAACCGATTTAATTAAGATCCCGACGAACAGTTCTTGTGCTGACGTTGCTTCCACAGGGAGTTTGGAACTCGGTAGTGAGTGTTGCAACCAAGGACAGATGATACGCACTTCAGCACTCGGCGCTCCCATTCAGTTAGCTTGTTGTGGTCTACAATTTTGCAGCTGAGCTGTTGTTGCTCCTAGACATTTCCACTTCACAATAACAGCACTTACAGTTAACCGGGACAGCTCTAGCAGGAGAAATTTGACAAAATGACTTGTTGGAAAGGTGGCATCCTATGACGATGCCACGTTGAAAGTCACTGAGATCTTCAGTAAGGCCATTCTACTGCCTAATGTTTGACTATGGAGATTGCATGGCTGAATGCTCAATTTTATATACCTGTCAGCAATGGGTGTTGCTGAAATAGGGGTGTGCACATAGGGGTGTGCACATAGGGGTGTGCACATACTTTTGGCCATGTACTGTACACTGAGTGACACGACTGACTGACCAGGTGAATCCAGGTAAATCCACTTCAATCAGGGTAGATAAAGGGGAGACGACTGGTTAAGGAAGGATTTTCAAGCCTGGAGACAGTTGAGACATGGGTTGTGTATGTGTTCCATTCAGAGGGTGAATGGGCAAGAGAAAATATTTAAGTGCCTTTGAACTGGGTATGGTAGTAAGTGCCAGGCACAACGGTTTGTGTCAAGAACTGCAATGCTGCTGGGTTTTTTATGCTCCCCAGTTTTACGCTCACCAGTGTCCCGTGGTGATCAAGAATGGTCCACCACCCAATGGACATCCAGCCAACTTGACACAACTGTGGGAAGCATTGGAGTCAACATGGGCCAGCATCCCTGTGCAACACTTTTCGTCCATGCCCCGACGAATTGAGGCTGTTCTGAGGGCAAAATGGTGGTGCAACTCACTGTATATACACCAAGTATACCAAACATTATGAACATGTTTTATTGATAGGTGCTGTGAAATGTGTTGTTTTACAGGGTCAGCTATAGTAGTCCAGCGCCCCTGGAGCAAATTAGGGTTAAGTGCCTTGCTCAAGGGACACATAGGCAGATTTTTCACTTTGATGACTTGGGTATTCAAACCAGTGACCTTTTGGTTACTGTCGCAACTGTCCCGAGTGGAACAGTGGTCTAAGACACTGCATCTCAGTGCAAGAGGCAACACTGCAGTACCTGGTTTGAATCCAGGCTGCATTACATCCGGGTGTGATTGGGAGTCCCATAGGGTGGCGCACAATTGGCCCAGCGCTGTACGGGTTTGACCGGACGACGCTGGGCCGTCATTATAAATAAGAATGTGTTCTTAACTGACTTGCCTAGTTAAATACAGGTAAAATAAATAAACGCTCTATGCGCTAGGTTACCTGCTACCATGTGTGGTGATTATGCTTGACACACACACTGGAGATTCCCTTGTGTTCTGCAGGGACTTTTGTTCCACTTAGTAAAGTGATGTTGATGTGTGTGTGTGTGTGTGTGTGTGTGTGTGTGTGTGTGTGTGTGTGTGTGTGTGTGTGTGTGTGTGTGTGTGTGTGTGTGTGTGTGTGTGTGTGTGTGTGTGTGTGTGTGTGTGTGTGTGCGTGTGTGAATGTGTTATCCCATGGTATATGATAGAGATCCACAGGCTTGTCTGATCCTGTGTAATCTAGCGCTGTGACTGCAATAACACACACTTTCCCATGGTGTGTGTGTGTGTGTGTGTGTGTGTGTGTGTGTGTGTGTGTGTGAGAGAGGATTTGAGGGAAGTATTTGTGACAGAGACACAGAGAGAGAGACTGGGGAGCACCTAACACCACGCCCCCTTGCTGCTGCTCCCAGTGTCACCGTGGTTACGTTTCCGGAGACCCCCCAGAGGGCCGCTGAGCATTATGACTCACATAAACATCAGAAGGGGGTGTTTCCCTCCCCTCTTCTCCTCTCATCCTCCCATCTCTCCCGCTCTCCTCTCATCCTCCCCTCTCCCCCACTCTCCTCCTCCCCTCTATCCCTCTCCCCTCAGCCCATCTCTCCTGGGACAAGAGGAGGTAAACATCCTGCCTGTCTCTCTCTGTGCTGGAAAGTTTGACCAGCCTCTCCTTCTCACCAGTGGAGACTAGAAACAACAAGTGAAGCTGTTCCATTCACTGTGTTTCCAGTCTGTCTTACATCATGGAAGATGCTGTTGTGTTCCTCCAGCATTAAGGTGCTTCTATTTCAGTGTGTGTGACTGGCTCAGTGGTGTTAGAAAGTAACAAAGACAACAAGTACTGTGAGTAAGGTCATTGTGTTATGTGTGTTAAATAGAGGAGGTTACAGTACTGTAGACTGAGATAGAGGTTACAGTACTGTAGACTGAGATAGAGGAGTTTACAATACTGTAGACTGAGATAGAGGTTACGGTACTGTAGACTGAGATAGAGGAGGTTACAGTACTGTAGACTGAGATAGAGGAGTTTACAATACTGTAGACTGAGATAGAGGAGGTTACGGTTCTGTAGACTGAGATAGAGGAGGTTACAGTACTGTAGACTGAGATAGAGGAGGTTACAGTACTGTAGACTGAGATAGAGGAGCTTACGGTACTGTAGACTGAGATAGAGGTTACAGTACTGTAGACTGAGATAGAGGAGGTTACAGTACTGTAGACTGTGATAGAGGAGGTTACAGTACTGTAGACTGTGATAGAGGAGGTTACAGTACTGTAGACTGAGATAGAGGAGGTTACAGTACTGTAGACTGTGATAGAGGAGGTTACAGTACTGTAGACTGAGATAGAGGAGGTTACAGTACTGTAGACTGAGATAGAGGAGGTTACAGTACTGTAGACTGTGATAGAGGAGGTTACAGTACTGTAGACTGTGATAGAGGAGGTTACAGTACTGTAGACTGTGATAGAGGAGGTTACAGTACTGTAGACTGAGATAGAGGTTACGGTACTGTAGACTGAGATAGAGGAGGTTACAGTACTGTAGACTGTGATAGAGGAGGTTACGGTACTGTAGACTGAGATAGAGGAGGTTACAGTACTGTAGACTGTGATAGAGGAGGTTACAGTACTGTAGACTGAGATAGAGGAGGTTACAGTACTGTAGACTGAGGTAGAGGAGGTTACAGTACTGTAGACTGAGGTAGAGGAGGTTACAGAACTGTAGACTGAGAGAGATTACAGTACTGTAGACTGAGATAGAGGAGGTTACAGTACTATAGACTGAGATAGAGGAGGTTACAGTACTATAGACTGAGATAGAGGAGGTTACAGTACTGTAGACTGAGATAGCCGGGAGGCTGAAGTGCATGAGCCGGGGTAGGAGAGAGAGAAACAAAATGAAAGGAAGAGAATGAAATAAAGATGTGAGAGGGAGGTGTGTGATGAATGGGCTGGCCCCTGGTCCTAGTGCATGCAGCGGCCCCGTGGCAGGGCTGAGGCTGGCTGCTCTGTGGGCTGGGTGATTTGTGGCCCCCGAGGCCTCTGGCGGTCACACATCATGAGCCTGGTGCGGAGAAATGAATTTGGTTTACTGCCCAACGCTGAGCCGAGGCACACTGCCTGGCCTGCAATAAGGGCTGAGGCACCGCACACATACAGTACACACACTGATACATACACTGATGCACAGGCCTACACACACACGCGCACACACGCGCACACACGCGCACACAAAAGTGCCATTGAATGGGGTATAGTAGTAGGTGCCAGGCGCACCGTTTTGTGTCAAGAACTGGAACACTGCTGGGTTCTTCACGCTCAACAGTTTCCCCTGTGTATCAAGAATGATTCACCACCCAAAGGACATCCAGCTTGACACAACTGTGGGAAGCATTGGAGTCAACATGGGACAGCATCCCTGTGGAATGCTTTTGGCACCTTGTGGAGTCCATCCACAAACTCAATAGTAGGAAGGTGTTCTTAATGTTTTGTACATTCAGTACTGTACACACTCGACTCATACACTCAATAATTGACATGCGCTCTTAGGGCCATCAAAGAGCTTGGTACTCACACAAGCAAATATACACACGTTTCAATACTTTTCAATATGTCTCTCACTCCCTCAGAGGTCCATTGAGAGTATTTGAGAGATAGTAACTCTGTTCCCATTGTGTGTTAATGTGAGAGAAGAGTCTCAGTGGGTCAGTGTGACATCTCTCTGTAACCTATTGTTTATTTGTTTGTTTGTCTGTCTGTCAGGGACCATATACAACATGCCATTGCACCAGATTTAGCTAGAAAGCTCATTTCTGTCTGTAGTCACTGGGAGTAGAGCTGGTTCTGATGACTATCTCCTGTCTGAATGGGATCTCTCTCTAATCTAGGAGTAGAGCTGGTTCTGATGACTATCTCCTGTCTGAATGAGATGTCTCTAATCTAGGAGTAGAGCTGGTTCTGATGACTATCTCCTGTCTGAATGAGATGTCTCTAATCTAGGAGTAGAGCTGGTTCTGATTACTATCTCCTTTCTGAATGAGATGTCTCTAATCTAGGAGTAGAACTGGTTCTGATGACTATCTCCTGTCTGAATGAGATCTCTCTAATCTAGGAGTAGAGCTGGTTCTGATGGCTATCTCCTGTCTGAATGAGATATCTCTAATCTAGGAGTAGAGCTGGTTCTGATTACTATCTCCTTTCTGAATGAGATGTCTCTAATCTAGGAGTAGAGCTGGTTCTGATGGCTATCTCCTGTCTGAATGAGATATCTCTAATCTAGGAGTAGAGCTGGTTCTGATTACTATCTCCTTTCTGAATGAGATGTCTCTAATCTAGGAGTAGAGCTGGTTCTGATGACTATCTCCTTTCTGAATGAGATCTCTCTCTAATCTACTGAGGAACATCATCCATCCAACTCAGCCGCGGTTCCACCTACACCTGACCTTCATACATCTCTGTCTGTATCAGTCCAGTGTGTGTGTGTTTCTACGACTTTGTGCATGTGAATGTGTGTGTGTATGTGTGTTTGTGTGTGTGCGTGTGACTTTCTCTGAGGAAGAGAGATTGGCTATGATGATGATGATGATGATGACCGTGACTCTAAGCACAGCAATAACACTAGTGAGGTGTGGTGAAAACGGACTAGTTAAATTGCTGTGGTAGGCTAAATGAGCCTATAGTGCTCCTACAAAAGACTTATATTATCCACAATCAGGCCAGTGCTTGTCCTGACACTGCTTCAGCCCTATGTGAGACAGGCTGTAACAGTGTAAATAATGCATCACACACACTGTGAGAGACCCTGCGCTGACTCTCACCCCACCGCCTCCATTTCCAGTGCAGGCAGGAAATCAGAGACCACTGAATACACAACATCCAGACAACATCTAGACAAAACACCCGACCTTGTTTAGGTCATACTTGGGTTGTTTTGGTTGTTCGTTGGTTTGGCTAGCTCAGCGTTTCCCAAACTCGGTCCTAGGTACCTCCAGGATGGCACGTTTCGTTTTTTTGCCCTAGTATTACACAGCTGATTTATATAATCAACCAATCATCAAGCTTTAATTATTTCAATCAGCTGTGTAGTACTAGGGCAAAACCCAAAACATGCACCCCTTGAGGTCGTGAGAGCCGAGTTTGGGAAACGCTGAGCTAGCCTATCATGAACAGCAGTGTTGCCTAGTAACCGAGTGTGGATGCTAGTGAGAGAAAATGGACACCTTAGGAAAAGCAAGGATTTAATTGGCTAGTCGTTAGGTTGTTTAGCCTTCCAGAACCACCCACTTTAAGATGATTTCAGCAGTCTGTATTGGGAAATGAGTATTGCACGATATACTGTACCTTTAGAACCATGGTCAAACTTGTTGTTGCACTCTGTTTTCATGTGCTGAGGTTGACAAATGTTTCCATATTCATGGATGTGTAAACAGTGGGGTCTCAGGAGATCAATTAAGAGTTTTGAAAGAGAAGATTGTGTGCTGGCGTTTATTGAACCTTGGAGAAATTGCCTGTCTTATCGGTTCATGCTCCGACGCGTGACTGGCTCTTGCTTAATCGTAGAGAAATATCTATAAACAATTTAATCGAAAGAGCCTTTGTGCATGTGTCTGACAGTTTGTGTGTGTGAGAGTGTGTGTGTGTGAGTGTGTGTGTGTGTGTGTGTGTGTGTGTGTGTGTGTGTGTGTGTGTGTGTGTGTGTGTGAGTGTGTGTGTGTGTGTGTGTGTGTGTGTGTGTGTGTGTGTGAGTGTGTGTGTGTGTGTGTGTGTGAGTGTGTGTGTGTACTCATCTATCCCCTCACGTCTCAACCAAGCCGTGTAATAAATCAATTCTGCAATGGGTGTTGACACGTTTTACAGCAGCCTCAAAAAGCACAACAACAACCGGAACAAACACTCATATTGCCTGTGTTGGTTGTCTGAGGTAAACCATGTTTCCTCAGTTATGGGATGGCGTTGAGCAGTGTTTTTTTAGTATTCAACCTCCTGTCTCTGGTCTGGAGCCAAAATGGTTGATCTGCAGCAGCTGCAGTGCAGGGACAGGAATATGCCCTGTGACTGGACACCTCTGGTCGCCCGGAGGCTCAAACATTTCCCCATGTGTACACAACATTTCCAACATCATGAAACAGGTGGGCAAGGGGAGCCTGTGCCAAATACCAGATGTTCATGCCAACCTGGGTGCCCTTCAAACCCCGGTCAAAGGTCAGTTTACCTCGCTCTAGAGGAGTATAGATGAGGTGTTCTGTAACACACCTACCTATCTTCCATAGCCAGACCTTCTACCAGCCCTCCTCAGATACAAGTGTGTTAGCTAAGTGTTAGCCTGTTACCTCACGGACCCAGTCCTCCCACACAGCTGCTATTCCATCAGCCCCAGACCCCCAGATCAACCCCAGCCCTATAGGTCAGACCATGCAAAGCCCCAGCCAGCTTCCTGCCTGGGTCACAGGGGAGGGCCTGGGGCTGGGGCAGGGGCTCGGGCACGGCCTGGGGCAGGGCCTTGGGCAGGGCCTGGGGCAGGGGCTGGGGCTGGGAACCCCACCACCACTATAGCACAGACCATGAGCACCATCTGCCCCTCCTAGAGAGACTATCTGGCTGCATTGTACTACTCTGCAATGCCATGTCATGTACCAGTCCTAGTGTGTTGGCCTGAACTGTGCCATAACGTATAATGCAGTGCAGTGCTACAGTACATAGTCCATAATACTGTAGTGTACTATATTTACACTAGATACGTACTAGTTATGTTGTGCTATTGTGCTCTCTGCTGTACTTAACAACATGATGCTGTTTGACACGTGAACAGCTTCACGCTGGCAGAGGGAAGGCAAGGAGAGAAGGAAGAGGAGGAGTGCACTGTGCTGTTTTGTTTTAGCCTGCAGCCGTCTCTGTGGTGCTGTTACCCAACAGCCTCACTGCTCTCTCTCTCTCTCACGCTCTCGCACTTTCATTCATTCTTTCTTTCTTTCTCTCCCTCTCCCCCTCTCTCTCTCTCTCTCTCTCTTTCCATCCCTCTGTCTGAGCTCACCACAGTGTGTATAACACCTTCGCAGCCTGCAAAATGGAGGAGGCATCCAGCTCCTTACTAAAGCACTGTGGGAACATGGAGCAATGATTGAAAGATTGAATCATACTACACCGGCTCTGATGCTGGTCTTAAGTGGCAGGGCTTGCGAACTATTACAGACTACAAAGGGAAGCACAGCTGCGACCTGCCCACTGGCACGAGCCAACCAGATTAGCTAAATCACTTCTATGCTCGCTTCGAGGCAAGCAACACTGAGGCATGCATGAGAGCATCAGCTGTTCCAGATGACTGTGTGATCACGCTCTCCGTAACCAACGTGAGTAAGAACTTTAAACAGGTCAACATACACAGGGCTGCGGGGCCAGACGGATTACCAGGACGTGTGCTCCGGGCATGTGCTGACCAACTGGCAGGTGTCTTCACTGACATTTTCAACATGTCCCTGACTAAGTCTGTAATACCAACATGTTTCAAGCAGACCACCCTAGTCCCTGTGCCCAAGAACACGAAGGCAACCTGCCTAAATGACTACAGACCCGTAGCACTCACGTCCGTAGCCATGAAGTGCTTTGAAAAGGCTGGTAATGGCTCACATCAACACCATTATCTCAGAAACCCTCGACCCAGTCCAATTTGCATACCGCCCAAACAGATCCACAGGTGATGCAATCTCTATTGCACTCCACACTGCCCTTTCCCACTTGGACAAAAGGAACACTTATGTGAGAATGCTACTCATTGACTACAGCTCAGCGTTCAACACCATAGTACCCTCAAAGCTCATCACTAAGTCAAGGATCCTGGGACTAAACACCTCCCTCTGCAACTGGATCCTGGGCTTCTTGACGGGCCGCCCCCAGGTGGTGAGGGTAGGGAGCAACACATCTGCCACGCTGATCCTCAACACTTGATCCCCCAGGGGTGCGTGCTCAGTCCCCTCCTGTACTCCCTGTTCCCCCACGACTGCATGGCCAGGCACGACTCCAACACCATCATTAAGTTTGCAAATGACACAACAGAGGTAGGCCTGATAACCGACAACGACGAGACAGCCTATAGGGAAGAAGTCAGAGACCTGGCCGGGTGGTGCCAAAATAACAACCTATCCCTCAACGTAACCAAGACTAAGGAGATGATTGTGGACTACAGGAAAAGGAGGGCTGAGTTCGCCCCCATTCTCATCGACAGGGCTGTAGTGGAGCAGGTTGAGAGCTTCAAGTTCCTTGGTGTCCACATCACCAACAAACTAGAATGGTCCAAACACACCAAGACAGTTGTGAAGGGGGCACGACAAAGCCTATTCCCACTCAGGAAACTCAAAAGATTTGGCATGGGTTCTGAGATCCTCAAAAGGTTCTACAGCTGCAACATCGAGAGCATCACTGTCTGGTACGGCAATTGCTCGGCCTCCGACCGCAAGGCAGTTGAGGGTAGTGCGTACGGCCCAGTACATCACTAGGGCTAAGCTGCCTGCCATCCAGGACCTCTACACCAGGCGGTGTCAGAGGAAGGCCCTAAAAATTGACAAAGACCCCAGCCACCCCAGTCATAGACTGTTCTCTCTACTACCGCATGGCAAGCGGTACCGGAGTGCCAAGTCTAGGATAAAAAGGCTTCTCAACAGTTTTTACCCCCAAGCCATAAGACTCCTGAACAGGTAATCAAATGGCTACCCGGACTATTTGCATTGTGTGCCCCCAGCAACCCCTCTTTTACGCTGCTGCTACTTTCTGTTTATCACTTATGCATAGTCACTTTAACTATACATTCATATGTACATACTACCTCAATTGGGCTGACCAACCAGTGCTCCCGCACATTGGCTAACCGGTCTATCTGCATTGTGTCCCGCCACCCACCATCCACCAACCCCTCTTTACACTACTGCTACTCTCTGTTCATCATATATGCATAGGCACTTTAACCATATCTACATGTACATACTACCTCAATCAGCCTGACTAACCGGTGTCTGTATATAGCCTCACTACTGTATATAGCCTCACTACTGTATATAGCCTCTCTACTGTATATAGCCTCACTACTGTATATAGCCTCGCTACTTTTATTGCCTCACTACTGTATATAGCCTCACTACTGTATATAGCCTCTCTACTGTATATAGCCTCGCTACTTTTATTGCCTCACTACTGTATATAGCCTCGCTACTGTATATAGCCTCGCTACTGTATATAGCCTCGCTACTGTATATAGCCTCACTACTGTATATAGCCTCACTACTGTATATAGCCTCGCTACTTTTATTGCCTCACTACTGTATATAGCCTCACTACTGTATATAGCCTCTCTACTGTATATAGCCTCTCTACTGTATATAGCCTCACTACTGTATATAGCCTCGCTACTGTATATTGCCTCACTACTGTATATAGCCTCACTACTGTATATAGCCTCTCTACTGTATATAGCCTCGCTACTTTTATTGCCTCACTACTGTTTTTCACTGTCTCTTCACCGCTCCAGTCATTACCACGAGCTCGTTCTCCCCAATTAAGGTGCCACCAACCTCCTGTGCTATAGATTTAAGCAATAAGGCTCGGGGGGGGGGGGGGGGGGGGGGGGGGTATATAGCCAATATACCATGGCTAAGTGCTGTTCTTATGAACGACGCAATGCGGAGTGCCTGGATAAAGCCCTTAGCTGTGGTGATTTGGCCATATATATATATATATATATATATATATATATATAAATATACTGTATATCATAGGTCACACTATTTTTGAAGGTGTGCTTATAACCTGGTTATTGACCATTATGATATTTGTTAATAATTATTCCGACATCATTATTCATTCATCTACTCCATGTAATATTAGTAAATGAATTAGCCTGTATGTATTATCCATATTTTACATTAGTAAATGAATTAGCCTGTATGTATTATCCATATTTTACAAGGACTGGAGGTCTTAGACATGCATTTCCTCAGTTGAATGGTTAATGACATCTAGTTGAGTGCAGCTGCAGTGTCTGGTGTTAGAGAATAGTGTAGTGCACCGTGACCTTAGACGGGGCTGTACTGCAGGCCAGAGGTCCCTTCACCACGCAAGGAGAGCAGAGTGGATCCTAATGATTTCACCTCACTAACTCCACAGCCCAGCACTACACTCTCCATGGAGCTGAGACAGAGAGAGAGAGAGGGAAGGAGGGAGGGAAGGAGAGAGGGAAGGAGAGAGGGAAGGATAGTGATGGAGCAAGAGAGCAGAGTAGGATGGAATAGTGATAGAGAAAATAGAGGGAGGGAGAAGGTGATAGAGAGAGAGCTCTCTGAGAGATCATTCTAGAGGGAGGGTTGAGAGGGAGGACAGATAGACAACAGAAGAGAGTGGTGAAAAGAGAGAGATACCGAGGCTTTCATTAATAAAACCCAGGGGTTCCTTCCCTTTTTCCCCAACCATGTTCAATTGATCCCACTGTTAGCTGTGTAGAGTTCGGTTAGCGCGCCAGTGACATCGCTAGCTTCCTCCGATGATAAACAACTTTACCCAGTCAAACTGCATTATTCAGAGTTGTCAGCAACACCGCAACAGAGCTCCCCTCAGAACAAGAGAGAAAAAATAAACAAATTACGCCATCGCGCTCGACGGAGTGGAATTGATAGGAGAGAGCTCGTTTCACTGTACCGCTGTTTGTAACTGGCAACCTGTAAATTAGAAGGATGTAAATTCACTGCTATTACTGCCAACATGGTTTTTTATACGCAAGCCGTCAAGTTAAGTACTCTTTCGGGTGTTTTGAGATTCAAACTTTGACTACAGAACAAACGGAGTGCCTATTTTGTTTTGTATTGTCAAGGCAACAGAGAGAGGGTTACCAGGTCTCAGAATCAGAGATACGGTAGATAGGCTCAAGTTGAACTGAGAATTACATGTGCTTGACTGACACATATTTATGCATTTGTACATGTGAAATGTGTGTGTGTGTGTGTGTGTGTGTATTTTCTTTTTTGAGGACGGAACACTGAAGGGCAAAAATTGTGCTCAAGGGGACCAGGGGATCATAGGACCAGGGGATCATAGGACCAGGGGACCAGGGGATCAGGGGACCAGGGGATCAGGGGATCATAGGACCAGGGGATCAGGGGACCAGGGGATCATTGGACCAGGGGATCAGGGGATCATAGGACCAGGGGATCTGGGGACCAGGGGATCAGGGGACATGGGGATCATAGGATCGGGGGATCAGGGGACCAGGGAATCATATGACCAGGGGACCTTGGGGATCTGGGGATCAGGGGACCTTGGGGACCAGGGGACCAGGGGACCTTGGGGATCAGGGGATCAGGGGCGCACGTGTGTCTATGACTAATATGTGATAACGAGATGTGTGTTCACGACAGGTTTGTGCATGTGTGAACTGTGGTTGTCTGTGTGCGCCCATGTGAATGTGTGTGTGTGTTTGTCTATGTGCATGGCCCTGTGAATGTGTCTGCACATGTTAGCATGCTACAATGCACATTTGTATATGGCAGCCAAGCCAACACTAGGTGAGCACACCTGCCTTTCACCCATATCAACTCCAGCCAGCCAGGTTTTAAAAAATGTTGTGCAGTAAAACTGGCTTACCTCCTCCTAGCCCCTCAGCCAGAAGTAAAGGGTTCAGGGATCACATATGCTCACTGAGCAGGACCAGGTGGAAGACTCCATCTCCCAGCAGGCACCTGCCCCCTCCCCAACCCCCCACAGACATCAAGAGAGGGTGCCAGCCTCTCACCTGCACCCCCCCCCCCCACCCCCCACCCCCACGCCACCTGGGGGAGGCTAGGTCACATGTGCACTCCAGTCCTAGCTTTCCCTCACGCTTTACGACTCTCGAACTCGATTGTTCTTTCCCTCCATCTCTCTCTCTCTCTCTCTCTCTTTGTCCTTCCTTCTCTCATCTATCCCAGGGAGTGGGGCACAGGTGGACTTGACCATTCTCAGCCCGATTTAAATAGGCTGGGCCAGAAATAGCTTGCACATGCAAACCCAACAGAGGCAGCATTAATAGTTTATCTTTTTAGTAGGAGCTGGGAGATGTCAGATTTTTCTATCTCAATCACTGGAAGAATACACGGAATAAAGACTTGATGAAGGAATGTTTTTCATTAAAATGACAGTATAATGTTCTTTTGGGAGAGTGGGATTATTAAAACATGAATACATTGGGTAACCTTGAGATTATGACTCTCACACTGTGTGTTACCATGGAGAGACCTTGCAGTGGGTTTTCAAATCTCTGCAGTTTCCTCATCTTCCCCTCAAAGTTTCTAGAAACAAAGTACCTATTGCAATATTTATCCAGCTCTGTGTGTGTGTGTGTGTGTGTGTGTGTGTGTGTGTGTGTGTGTGTGTGTGTGTGTGTGTGTGTGTGTGTGTGTGTGTGTGTGTGTGTGTGTGTGTGCGTGCGTGTGTGTGTGTAGCTGCGCTCTCAAACACGCTCCTCTTCAGCTGTCATGCTGGGTGTGTGTTCCAAGTTAGATAAGATAGGGAACACACTGTGTGTGTGTGTGTGTGTGTGTGTGTGTGTGTGTGTTGTCTGAGAGATAACCATGACAGATGTGTGACTGGCAGACTGGCTTCAGGTGAAGCAGTCCCTCTCACCTGTCTGTCTACTTCTAGAGGCAAGACAGCCAAGTCACTCCTACTTGTTGACACACACACACCAGTCTATGTATGGCCAGTCTGACCTTGGGACGTCACTAACCTTAACCCTAACCCAAACCATTACCAAAACCCTTACCTTTTAAATGTCAACTTCCCAAGGATCCCAGATAGCACAGATTATTGATTTAGCCGCAGTTGTTGGTTTGCTCATTAGATTAGGATCAGCTATTAGCTATAGATAGCTGATACACCTACGCGATTAGGTCCAGGTATTAGCTATAGCTAGATGATACATCTATGAGGTTAGGGCGAGGTGTTAGCTATAGCTAGCTGATACATCTATGAGGTTAGGGCGAGGTGTTAGCTATAGCTAGCTGATACATCTATTCTGTTAGGGCGAGGTGTTAGCTATAGCTAGCTGATACATCTATGAGGTTAGAGCGAGGTGTTAGCTATAGCTAGCTGATACATCTATGAGGTTAGGGCGAGGTGTTAGCTATAGCTAGCTGATACATCTATGAGGTTAGGGCGAGGTGTTAGCTTTAGCTAGCTGATACATCTATGAGGTTAGAGCGAGGTGTTACATCTATGAGGTTAGAGCGAGGTGTTAGCTATAGATAGCTGATACATCTATGAGGTTAGGGCGAGGTGTTAGCTATAGATAGCTGATACATCTATGAGGTTAGAGCGAGGTGTTAGCTATAGCTAGCTGATACATCTATGAGGTTAGGGCGAGGTGTTAGCTACAGCTAGCTGATACATCTATGAGGTTAGAGCGAGGTGTTAGCTACAGCTAGCTGATACATCTATGAGGTTAGGGCGAGGTGTTAGCTTTAGCTAGCTGATACATCTATGAGGTTAGGGCGAGGTGTTAGCTATAGCTAGCTGATACATCTATGAGGTTAGGGCGAGGTGTTAGCTACAGCTAGCTGATACATCTATGAGGTTAGGGCGAGGTGTTAGCTAGCTGATACATCTATGAGGTTAGAGCGAGGTGTTAGCTATAGCTAGCTGATACATCTATGAGGTTAGGGCGAGGTGTTAGCTACAGCTAGCTGATACATCTATGAGGTTAGAGCGAGGTGTTAGCTAGCTGATACATCTATGAGGTTAGAGCGAGGTGTTAGCTAGCTGATACATCTATGAGGTTAGAGCGAGGTGTTAGCTAGCTGATACATCTATGAGGTTAGAGCGAGGTGTTAGCTAGCTGATACATCTATGCCCTAGCTCATTATTTTGACAGTTCCGTTTCTTTTTTTTTTTTTATTATTATTTTTCTCCCTAATTTTGTGGTAAACAATTGTTAGTATCTACTATCTTGTCTCATCGCTACAACGGGCTCGGGAGATACACAACCCAACCAAGCCGCACTGCTTCTTAACACAGCGCGCATCCAACCTGGAAGCTCCAATGTGTCGGAGGAAACACCGTGCACCTGGCAACCTTGGTTAGCGCGCACTGTGCCTGGACCACCACAGGAGTCGCTGGTGCACGATGAGACAAACACTCCCTAACCCGGACGACGCTATGCCAATTGTGCGTCGCCCCACGGACCTCCCGGTCACGGCCGGTTACGACAGAGCCTGGGCGCGAACCTAGAGTCTCTGGTGGCACAGCTGGTGCTGCAGTACAGCGCCCTTAACCACTGACCCACCCGGGAGGCTTAGGTTTCTTCTTTTTGATTTGTCCCATTGTGAGGCTATTTTCACTGCATGGCGGCTGCTGCTGTTGTCCTCCTCCATCTGTCTGGTCCCCTGATGATGACATCACAGTGTGATGCTGACACCTGTCGGGATGAAGGAGGAACAGGTGCTGTCTCACCATGGGGAGAGCTGCTGTCACTGGGAAATGGCTGAGTCAGCCACACACACACACACACACACACACACAGATACATGCCTGCGCACACAAACACACACAGACACACATCATGTGTACATACACATTCCCACTATAGACACAATTAAACTCACACAATAACATAGGCTTGCAAACACACACACACACACACACACACACACTCACAAGATGCAGAGCAGTGTATCCATGGTACACTGGGGCACGGCCAGACTTGAGAACAGGTCACTGTGTTCCTCCTTCCTCAACACTAAAACAGGTGAACACCGTGTCCGTCTCTGGTTCAGTTCAGCTCCCAGCCGTGGGGACTCTGTGAGCTGCAGGAAAAGACAACAACTTGGACAGATCTTCCTCTGCCCTGGATTCTACCCCTCCCTCCCTCCCTCCCTCCATTCCTCCATCCCTCCCTCCTCCCTCCTATCCCTCACTCGCTCCCCATGCTGAAACACAGCCAAGCTGAGCCCCACTACATATCGTTCCCCGGCCAGTCCGCTGCCAACAATTAGAACAATTACTGCCAATTTTACCACCTGCAGCCCACTGAAAGGCAGAGAGGGGCCCGTGCCAAGGGGCTCTATTCTGCTGGAACGCCACATTGCGCAAATGTTTAATTACAAATAAGCAAGAAGCATTTGGTTTAATCAGCCTTGGAATATGGTGTGCGCGGTATGCGGGGCAACGTTGACGTGCTTCTCTAGGTGTGGCCGGGTAATTAAAACCATGCTAAGCTCCACTGTCATCATGGTAGTGTGAAGCAGGACATACGCTGTGTGTGTGTGTGTGTGTGTGTGTGTGTGTGTGTGTGTGTGTGTGTTGATGAAGCCTGGCCCATATCAGAGTAAATTGTCTTGAATGTGTTTCTGAGGACAGGCTGAGTGGTGTTTTCTACAGTGAAGGAGAGTGTGAGAATTACCCAGCAGCCTGGGTCATGCAGTCCAGAGACACTACACACAAAAAAGAGGTTATTATCCCCATATATCTGAAGATGGCTGAAAACGAACACACACACACACACACACACACACACACAGACAGACAGACAGACAGACAGACAGACAGACAGACAGACAGACAGACAGACACACTGCACTTGAACATACACTGCCTTCATCCTTGCCAGTCTAAGCGTCTGAGTAATACACTGGCTGGCTGAATGCGGTGTCCAGATGAGAAATGGGAACGTAATCCCCTATTGTGTTTTAAATGGATGAACCTGGGCTTAGTGAAGGCTGTTGACTGGGGGAAGCTCTCTCTCTCAGTAACACTGGTGTGACGTGGCCTCCCTGTCTGTCAAATGCACTTTTGTCTCCAATGTAGTTTATTCACAACCACTGTTGTGTTTGACATTGACTAGTAGTGGGTCTGAATAGACTCTGATGATTTGCTTTGAAAGTCTATTAAAGAAAAGTGCAGCTGGGCAGCTGGCCTGTGGGACCAGTCCTGTTCCTCAGCTGTGTGTGTGTGTGTGTGTGTGTGTGTGTGTGTGTGTGTGTGTGTGTGTGTGTGTGTGTGTGTGCGCGCGCGCGGCTCAGCTGTATGCCATACATCTCCCTCCCCTATGAATTAATGACGATGTTTCATACTTCTGCGACCAACCCCAAATTCCCTCCAGATTTACACAAGTTACAAGTTCATCAATCACACACACTCACACACACCAGAGACCTTGACCCCGGCCAGTGAAGAACAGATGTTAGTGGGTGCTTCAGTGACCTCCCTATTCTCCCCTCTCTGACCCTCGCTCTTTCTTGATCCTCCCTCCCTCCTTTCTTCCCTCTCTCCCTCCTTCCCTCCCTCCCTCCTTTCTTCCCTCCCTCCCTCCCTCCCTCCCTCTCTTTCTGGCTTTGGTCTCTCTACTGGAGTCAGGATGAGTAATTGTGCTGGACCTCAGAGAGAAGGAGGGATGGAGAGAAAGAGGGAAGGCAATAGAGGTAGAGCGAGTGCAGCGCAGAAAGAATGGAAAGAGAGAGAGAAGGAGAGAAGGAGAGACCGGGAATGAGCAGAGGGGGCAAGAGAAAGGGCTATTGAGTGAGTGTGTGAGACACTGGGGATCATTGATCTGCTGAAAGTGCAGAGTCTCTACTGCTGTATTAGAGGAATCAGACCAAGGCTTTTAGCTTGTACAACGCTCCCAGAGTTACAGACCTAACAAGGCTTTTACATCTCCCCTCCTCTTCCCTTCTCATCAGTTCTCTCCTCTTTTCTTCTCTCCTCTTCCCTTCTCATCAGTCCTCTCCTCTTTTCTTCTCTCCTCTTCCCTTCTCATCAGTTCTCTCCTCTTTTCTTCTCTCCTCTTCCCTTCTCATCAGTTCTTTCCTCTTTTCTTCTCTCTTCTTCCCTTCTCATCAGTTCTCTCCTCTTTTATTTTCTCCTCTTCCCTTCTCATCAGTTCTCTCCTCTCCTCTCATCTTCCCTTCTCATCAGTTCTCTCCTCTTTTCTTTTCTCCTCTTCCCTTCTCATCAGTTCTCTCCTCTCCTCTCCTCTTCCCTTCTCATCAGTTCTCTCCTCTCCTCTCCTCTTCCCTTCTCATCAGTTCTCTCCTCTCCTCTCCTCTTCTTCACCCTCTCCTCTCCTCGCCTCGCCTCGCCTCGCCATGCCTCTCCTTCACCCTCTCCTCTGCTTTGCTCAAGGCTATATTTGGGTGTAAGCAGACAAGACTTGGAGCATGTGAGCCTTTTATTTATGTCTTACAAACAAAGAGGTGACTGAGTAAGTGGGAGTATTGGCTGTTTTATTTGGTTTGTACTTCCTGTGGGTCTAGGATGAATGAATGATTGAACGAACCATTGAACTAGTTAACAAACAAATGAATTAATTAATAATCAAACAAAAAAACAAATAAACAGATGAACGAACCATGAAATAAATAAAAAATGTGAGCAGAAAGCCTGCAGACTAAGCCGCCAAAGCAATTTCTTTCAGGAGTAGCTGAGCTGTTTAGTGCCTAATGGATACAATCTGCGGGACATGCATGTGCAATCAATATTCATTCTCTTATCTGCGACAAGCCTCTGTTTCATTGTACCAGGAGTCAGATGTCACTTGCTATGAAAAGATTCCCAGTCAGTCACATGGCAGAATAGCAGGCCTGTATGTGTGGTTAGTTATAGAGAGGCGGAGTACTATATATACTATATATATATATATATATATATATATATATATATATATATATATATATATAGAGAGAGAGAGAGAGAGAGAGAGAGAGAGCGAGAGAGAGAGAGATAATTATCACTTAGAGACGGCTATGGAGGAGAACGTGGCGCTCTTGGAACGTTCAGACGGAAACCACATTGACTCTCTAGATGTAAATGGCTCTGGAGAGGAGGAAGCAACACAGGCTGCTGAAGTAATGCACACTGAGCCCGTCTGTATCAACACACCGTAGCTACAGCTTAACACCTAACTGGGCTTTACTGATATCACAGGTGGTGGCCACAAATGAAGATAAAGGGTGCTGAGATGAACTGTTGACGGATGATGGTAATGGTGGTGGTGAAGATGATGGTCATGATGGTCATGATAATGGTGATGGTGATGATAAGCAGGAAGAGGAAGATGAAGGAAGCTGTAATGATCCCCTAATTCCCTTAACGATGCATCAAAACCTCCCAACCAAACACTATTGACCATTACCATAATGAACTACCTGCTATGTCCCCCCCACATTCGGTCATTTAAAGCCCTGTGGTTCCTGTGTTCCTTAATGTATTGTCTGCATCTTTCCCAAGATGACGTATTGATTGGCTCAATCAATGGGGGGGAAAGCCATGAAATGCATCTCAGCTCTGGTAACGGGGCCACTTAAAGGAGGCGGAAACAAACGTGGCAAGATGCATGTCTGTGGAAGAGAAAGGAGGGAAGGAAAGAGACAGAAAGGGAGAGAGGGAGAGAGAGAGAGAGAGAGAGAGTAGGCAGGCATGTAAAGTGGTGTTAAGGCCTTAACTGCAGCCTGTCTGTCTCCCTGCTCCTTTGTGTTTTAATGATTAATGTGTCAGCGAGCAGGAGGTCCACTCCTTCATCAGGCAGAGCCTTCCTCCCTCCCTCTCTCCCTCCATCCATCCTTCCTTTGTTCCGTATTTGTTTTTCAACACTGATGTTGTCAGCTCTGGTACGTACACTAGTAGACCCATATACTGAAGGATTGCCTTGTGAAGAAACATTAATAATGCACTGCATTGATGACAACTTTTTCAGAAGGAAGAGTAATGTGTATACTATAGAAAAACTATTCTCTGTAGAATGATGATATGGAATAACATGGGGTAGAACAGTTAGAGCTATACTATATACTACTATACTATAGAAAAACTATTCTCTGTAGAATGATGATATGGAATAACATGGGGTAGAACAGTTAGAGCTATACTATATACTACTATACTATAGAAAAACTATTCTCTGTAGAATGATGATATGGAATAACATGGGGTAGAACAGTTAGAGCTATACTATATACTACTATACTATAGAAAAACTATTCTCTGTAGAATGATGATATGGAATAACATGGGGTAGAACAGTTAGAGCTATACTATATACTACTATACTATAGAAAAACTATTCTCTGTAGAATGATGATATGGAATAACATGAGGTAGAACAGTTAGATCTATACTATATACTACTATACTATAGAAAAACTATTCTCTGTAGAATGATGATATGGAATAACATGGGGTAGAACAGTTAGATCTATACTATATACTACTATACTATAGAAAAACTATTCTCTGTAGAATGATGATATGGAATAACATGGGGTAGAATAGTTAGATCTATACTATATACTACTATACTATAGAAAAACTATTCTCTGTAGAATGATGATATGGAATAACATGGGGTAGAATAGTTAGATCTATACTATATACTACTATACTATAGAAAAACTATTCTCTGTAGAATGAAGACTAAGATGTTTATTTCACCTTTTAATTAGTGTTAAATTACATGAGGTAGAATAGTTAGATGGTGATATGGAATAACATGAGGTAGAACAGTTAGATCTATACTATATACTACTATACTATAGAAAAACTATTCTCTGTAGAATGAAGACTAAGATGTTTATTTCACCTTTTAATTAGTGTTAAATGACATGAGGTAGAATAGTTAGATGGTGATATGGAATAACATGAGGTAGAACAGTTAGAGCTATACTATATACTACTATACTATAGAAAAACTATTCTCTGTAGAATGAACACTAAGATGTTTATTTCACCTTTTAATTAGTGCTAAATGACATGAGGTAGAATAGTTAGATGGTGATATGGAATAACATGAGGTAGAACAGTTAGATCTATACTATATACTACTATACTATAGAAAAACTATTCTCTGTAGAATGAAGACTAAGATGTTTATTTCACCTTTTAATTAGTGTTAAATGACATGAGGTAGAACAGTTAGACGGTGATATGGAATAACATGAGGTAGAACAGTTAGATCTATACTATATACTACTATACTATAGAAAAACTATTCTCTGTAGAATGAACACTAAGATGTTTATTTCACCTTTTAATTAGTGTTAAATGACATGAGGTAGAATAGTTAGACGGTGATATGGAATAACATGAGGTAGAACAGTTAGAGCTATACTATATACTACTATACTATAGAAAAACTATTCTCTGTAGAATGAACACTAAGATGTTTATTTCACCTTTTAATTAGTGTTAAATGACATGAGGTAGAACAGTTAGATGGTGATATGGAATAACATGAGGTAGAACAGTTAGATCTATACTATATACTACTATACTATAGAAAAACTATTCTCTGTAGAATGAACACTAAGATGTTTATTTCACCTTTTAATTAGTGTTAAATGACATGGGGTAGAATAGTTAGATGGTGATATGGAATAACATGGGGTAGAATAGTTAGATGGTGATATGGAATAACATGAGGTAGAATAGTTAGATCTATACTATATACTACTATACTATAGAAAAACTATTCTCTGTAGAATGAACACTAAGATGTTTATTTCACCTTTTAATTAGTGTTAAATGACATGAGGTAGAATAGTTAGATGGTGATATGGAATAACATGAGGTAGAATAGTTAGATCTATACTATATACTACTATACTATAGAAAAACTATTCTCTGTAGAATGAACACTAAGATGTTTATTTCACCTTTTAATTAGTGTTAAATGACATGAGGTAGAATAGTTAGACGGTGATATGGAATAACATGGGGTAGAACAGTTAGATGGTGATATGGAATAACATGAGGTAGAACAGTTAGATCTATACTATATACTACTATACTATAGAAAAACTATTCTCTGTAGAATGAACACTAAGATGTTTATTTCACCTTTTAATTAGTGTTAAATAACATGAGGTAGAATAGTTAGACGGTGATATGGAATAACATGAGGTAGAACAGTTAGATGGTGATATGGAATAACATGAGGTAGAACAGCTAGATGGTGATATGTAATAACATGAGGTAGAACAGTTAGATCTATACTATATACTACTATACTATAGAAAAACTATTCTCTGTAGAATGAACACTAAGATGTTTATTTCACCTTTTAATTAGTGTTAAATGACATGAGGTAGAACAGTTAGATCTATACTATATACTACTATACTATAGAAAAACTATTCTCTGTAGAATGAACACTAAGATGTTTATTTCACCTTTTAATTAGTGTTAAATGACATGAGGTAGAATAGTTAGACGGTGATATGGAATAACATGGGGTAGAATAGTTAGATGGTGATATGGAATAACATGGGGTAGAACAGTTAGATCTATACTATATACTACTATACTATAGAAAAACTATTCTCTGTAGAATGAACACTAAGATGTTTATTTCACCTTTTAATTAGTGTTAAATGACATGAGGTAGAATAGTTAGACGGTGATATGGAATAACATGGGGTAGAACAGTTAGATGGTGATATGGAATAACATGGGGTAGAATAGTTAGATGGTGATATGGAATAACATGAGGTAGAATAGTTAGACGGTGATATGGAATAACATGAGGTAGAACAGTTAGATCTATACTATATACTACTATACTATAGAAAAACTATTCTCTGTAGAATGAAGACTAAGATGTTTATTTCACCTTTTAATTAGTGTTAAATGACATGAGGTAGAATAGTTAGATGGTGATATGGAATAACATGAGGTAGAACAGTTAGATCTATACTATATACTACTGTACTATAGAAAAACTATTCTCTGTAGAATGATGATATGGAATAACATGGGGTAGAACAGTTAGAGCTATACTATATACTACTATACTATAGAAAAACTATTCTCTGTAGAATGATGATATGGAATAACATGGGGTAGAACAGTTAGAGCTATACTATATACTACTATACTATAGAAAAACTATTCTCTGTAGAATGATGATATGGAATAACATGGGGTAGAACAGTTAGAGCTATACTATATACTACTATACTATAGAAAAACTATTCTCTGTAGAATGATGATATGGAATAACATGGGGTAGAACAGTTAGAGCTATACTATATACTACTATACTATAGAAAAACTATTCTCTGTAGAATGATGATATGGAATAACATGAGGTAGAACAGTTAGATCTATACTATATACTACTATACTATAGAAAAACTATTCTCTGTAGAATGATGATATGGAATAACATGGGGTAGAACAGTTAGATCTATACTATATACTACTATACTATAGAAAAACTATTCTCTGTAGAATGATGATATGGAATAACATGGGGTAGAATAGTTAGATCTATACTATATACTACTATACTATAGAAAAACTATTCTCTGTAGAATGATGATATGGAATAACATGGGTTAGAATAGTTAGATCTATACTATATACTACTATACTATAGAAAAACTATTCTCTGTAGAATGAAGACTAAGATGTTTATTTCACCTTTTAATTAGTGTTAAATGACATGAGGTAGAATAGTTAGATGGTGATATGGAATAACATGAGGTAGAACAGTTAGATCTATACTATATACTACTATACTATAGAAAAACTATTCTCTGTAGAATGAAGACTAAGATGTTTATTTCACCTTTTAATTAGTGTTAAATGACATGAGGTAGAATAGTTAGATGGTGATATGGAATAACATGAGGTAGAACAGTTAGAGCTATACTATATACTACTATACTATAGAAAAACTATTCTCTGTAGAATGAACACTAAGATGTTTATTTCACCTTTTAATTAGTGCTAAATGACATGAGGTAGAATAGTTAGATGGTGATATGGAATAACATGAGGTAGAACAGTTAGATCTATACTATATACTACTATACTATAGAAAAACTATTCTCTGTAGAATGAAGACTAAGATGTTTATTTCACCTTTTAATTAGTGTTAAATGACATGAGGTAGAACAGTTAGACGGTGATATGGAATAACATGAGGTAGAACAGTTAGATCTATACTATATACTACTATACTATAGAAAAACTATTCTCTGTAGAATGAACACTAAGATGTTTATTTCACCTTTTAATTAGTGTTAAATGACATGAGGTAGAATAGTTAGACGGTGATATGGAATAACATGAGGTAGAACAGTTAGAGCTATACTATATACTACTATACTATAGAAAAACTATTCTCTGTAGAATGAACACTAAGATGTTTATTTCACCTTTTAATTAGTGTTAAATGACATGAGGTAGAACAGTTAGATGGTGATATGGAATAACATGAGGTAGAACAGTTAGATCTATACTATATACTACTATACTATAGAAAAACTATTCTCTGTAGAATGAACACTAAGATGTTTATTTCACCTTTTAATTAGTGTTAAATGACATGGGGTAGAATAGTTAGATGGTGATATGGAATAACATGGGGTAGAATAGTTAGATGGTGATATGGAATAACATGAGGTAGAATAGTTAGATCTATACTATATACTACTATACTATAGAAAAACTATTCTCTGTAGAATGAACACTAAGATGTTTATTTCACCTTTTAATTAGTGTTAAATGACATGAGGTAGAATAGTTAGATGGTGATATGGAATAACATGAGGTAGAATAGTTAGATCTATACTATATACTACTATACTATAGAAAAACTATTCTCTGTAGAATGAACACTAAGATGTTTATTTCACCTTTTAATTAGTGTTAAATGACATGAGGTAGAATAGTTAGACGGTGATATGGAATAACATGGGGTAGAACAGTTAGATGGTGATATGGAATAACATGAGGTAGAACAGTTAGATCTATACTATATACTACTATACTATAGAAAAACTATTCTCTGTAGAATGAACACTAAGATGTTTATTTCACCTTTTAATTAGTGTTAAATAACATGAGGTAGAATAGTTAGACGGTGATATGGAATAACATGAGGTAGAACAGTTAGATGGTGATATGGAATAACATGAGGTAGAACAGCTAGATGGTGATATGTAATAACATGAGGTAGAACAGTTAGATCTATACTATATACTACTATACTATAGAAAAACTATTCTCTGTAGAATGAACACTAAGATGTTTATTTCACCTTTTAATTAGTGTTAAATGACATGAGGTAGAACAGTTAGATCTATACTATATACTACTATACTATAGAAAAACTATTCTCTGTAGAATGAACACTAAGATGTTTATTTCACCTTTTAATTAGTGTTAAATGACATGAGGTAGAATAGTTAGACGGTGATGTGGAATAACATGGGGTAGAATAGTTAGATGGTGATATGGAATAACATGGGGTAGAACAGTTAGATCTATACTATATACTACTATACTATAGAAAAACTATTCTCTGTAGAATGAACACTAAGATGTTTATTTCACCTTTTAATTAGTGTTAAATGACATGAGGTAGAATAGTTAGACGGTGATATGGAATAACATGGGGTAGAACAGTTAGATGGTGATATGGAATAACATGAGGTAGAACAGTTAGATCTATACTATATACTACTATACTATAGAAAAACTATTCTCTGTAGAATGAACACTAAGATGTTTATTTCACCTTTTAATTAGTGTTAAATAACATGAGGTAGAATAGTTAGACGGTGATATGGAATAACATGAGGTAGAACAGTTAGATGGTGATATGGAATAATATGAGGTAGAACAGCTAGATGGTGATATGTAATAACATGAGGTAGAACAGTTAGATCTATACTATATACTACTATACTATAGAAAAACTATTCTCTGTAGAATGAACACTAAGATGTTTATTTCACCTTTTAATTAGTGTTAAATGACATGAGGTAGAACAGTTAGATCTATACTATATACTACTATACTATAGAAAAACTATTCTCTGTAGAATGAACACTAAGATGTTTATTTCACCTTTTAATTAGTGTTAAATGACATGAGGTAGAATAGTTAGACGGTGATATGGAATAACATGGGGTAGAATAGTTAGATGGTGATATGGAATAACATGGGGTAGAACAGTTAGATCTATACTATATACTACTATACTATAGAAAAACTATTCTCTGTAGAATGAACACTAAGATGTTTATTTCACCTTTTAATTAGTGTTAAATGACATGAGGTAGAATAGTTAGACGGTGATATGGAATAACATGGGGTAGAACAGTTAGATGGTGATATGGAATAACATGGGGTAGAATAGTTAGATGGTGATATGGAATAACATGAGGTAGAACAGTTAGATCTATACTATATACTACTATACTATAGAAAAACTATTCTCTGTAGAATGAAGACTAAGATGTTTATTTCACCTTTTAATTAGTGTTAAATGACATGAGGTAGAATAGTTAGATGGTGATATGGAATAACATGAGGTAGAACAGTTAGATCTATACTATATACTACTATACTATAGAAAAACTATTCTCTGTAGAATGAAGACTAAGATGTTTATTTCACCTTTTAATTAGTGTTAAATGACATGAGGTAGAATAGTTAGACGGTGATATGGAATAACATGAGGTAGAACAGTTAGATCTATACTATATACTACTATACTATAGAAAAACTATTCTCTGTAGAATGAACACTAAGATGTTTATTTCACCTTTTAATTAGTGTTAAATGACATGAGGTAGAATAGTTAGATGGTGATATGGAATAACATGGGGTAGAACAGTTAGATGGTGATATGGAATAACATGGGGTAGAATAGTTAGATGGTGATATGGAATAACATGAGGTAGAACAGTTAGATCTATACTATATACTACTATACTATAGAAAAACTATTCTCTGTAGAATGAAGACTAAGATGTTTATTTCACCTTTTAATTAGTGTTAAATGACATGAGGTAGAATAGTTAGACGGTGATATGGAATAACATGGGGTAGAATAGTTAGATGGTGATATGGAATAACATGAGGTAGAACAGTTAGATCTATACTATATACTACTATACTATAGAAAAACTATTCTCTGTAGAATGAAGACTAAGATGTTTATTTCACCTTTTAATTAGTGTTAAATGACATGAGGTAGAATAGTTAGACGGTGATATGGAATAACATGGGGTAGAACAGTTAGATGGTGATATGGAATAACATGGGGTAGAATAGTTAGATGGTGATATGGAATAACATGAGGTAGAACAGTTAGATCTATACTATATACTACTATACTATAGAAAAACTATTCTCTGTAGAATGAAGACTAAGATGTTTATTTCACCTTTTAATTAGTGTTAAATGACATGAGGTAGAATAGTTAGATGGTGATATGGAATAACATGAGGTAGAACAGTTAGATCTATACTATATACTACTATACTATAGAAAAACTATTCTCTGTAGAATGAAGACTAAGATGTTTATTTCACCTTTTAATTAGTGTTAAATGACATGAGGTAGAATAGTTAGACGGTGATATGGAATAACATGAGGTAGAACAGTTAGATCTATACTATATACTACTATACTATAGAAAAACTATTCTCTGTAGAATGAACACTAAGATGTTTATTTCACCTTTTAATTAGTGTTAAATGACATGAGGTAGAATAGTTAGATGGTGATATGGAATAACATGGGGTAGAACAGTTAGATGGTGATATGGAATAACATGGGGTAGAATAGTTAGATGGTGATATGGAATAACATGAGGTAGAACAGTTAGATCTATACTATATACTACTATACTATAGAAAAACTATTCTCTGTAGAATGAAGACTAAGATGTTTATTTCACCTTTTAATTAGTGTTAAATGACATGAGGTAGAATAGTTAGACGGTGATATGGAATAACATGGGGTAGAATAGTTAGATGGTGATATGGAATAACATGAGGTAGAACAGTTAGATCTATACTATATACTACTATACTATAGAAAAACTATTCTCTGTAGAATGAAGACTAAGATGTTTATTTCACCTTTTAATTAGTGTTAAATGACATGAGGTAGAATAGTTAGATGGTGATATGGAATAACATGGGGTAGAACAGTTAGATGGTGATATGGAATAACATGGGGTAGAATAGTTAGATGGTGATATGGAATAACATGAGGTAGAACAGTTAGATCTATACTATATACTACTATACTATAGAAAAACTATTCTCTGTAGAATGAAGACTAAGATGTTTATTTCACCTTTTAATTAGTGTTAAATGACATGAGGTAGAATAGTTAGACGGTGATATGGAATAACATGGGGTAGAATAGTTAGATGGTGATATGGAATAACATGAGGTAGAACAGTTAGATCTATACTATATACTACTATACTATAGAAAAACTATTCTCTGTAGAATGAAGACTAAGATGTTTATTTCACCTTTTAATTAGTGTTAAATGACATGAGGTAGAATAGTTAGACGGTGATATGGAATAACATGGGGTAGAATAGTTAGATGGTGATATGGAATAACATGAGGTAGAACAGTTAGATCTATACTATATACTACTATACTATAGAAAAACTATTCTCTGTAGAATGAACACTAAGATGTTCATTTCACCTTTTAATTAGTGTTAAATGACATGAGGTAGAATAGTTAGATCTATACTATATACTACTATACTATAGAAAAACTATTCTCTGTAGAATGAACACTAAGATGTTTATTTCACCTTTTAATTAGTGTTAAATGACATGAGGTAGAACAGTTAGACGGTGATATGGAATAACATGAGGTAGAACAGTTAGATCTATACTATATACTACTATACTATAGAAAAACTATTCTCTGTAGAATGAACACTAAGATGTTTATTTCACCTTTTAATTAGTGTTAAATGACATGAGGTAGAACAGTTAGACGGTGATATGGAATAACATGAGGTAGAACAGTTAGATCTATACTATATACTACTATACTATAGAAAAACTATTCTCTGTAGAATGAACACTAAGATGTTTATTTCACCTTTTAATTAGTGTTAAATGACATGAGGTAGAATAGTTAGACGGTGATATGGAATAACATGAGGTAGAACAGTTAGATCTATACTATATACTACTATACTATAGAAAAACTATTCTCTGTAGAATGAACACTAAGATGTTTATTTCACCTTTTAATTAGTGTTAAATGACATGGGGTAGAATAGTTAGATGGTGATATGGAATAACATGGGGTAGAATAGTTAGATGGTGATATGGAATAACATGAGGTAGAATAGTTAGATCTATACTATATACTACTATACTATAGAAAAACTATTCTCTGTAGAATGAACACTAAGATGTTTATTTCACCTTTTAATTAGTGTTAAATGACATGAGGTAGAATAGTTAGATGGTGATATGGAATAACATGAGGTAGAATAGTTAGATCTATACTATATACTACTATACTATAGAAAAACTATTCTCTGTAGAATGAACACTAAGATGTTTATTTCACCTTTTAATTAGTGTTAAATGACATGAGGTAGAATAGTTAGACGGTGATATGGAATAACATGGGGTAGAACAGTTAGATGGTGATATGGAATAACATGAGGTAGAACAGTTAGATCTATACTATATACTACTATACTATAGAAAAACTATTCTCTGTAGAATGAACACTAAGATGTTTATTTCACCTTTTAATTAGTGTTAAATAACATGAGGTAGAATAGTTAGACGGTGATATGGAATAACATGAGGTAGAACAGTTAGATGGTGATATGGAATAACATGAGGTAGAACAGCTAGATGGTGATATGTAATAACATGAGGTAGAACAGTTAGATCTATACTATATACTACTATACTATAGAAAAACTATTCTCTGTAGAATGAACACTAAGATGTTTATTTCACCTTTTAATTAGTGTTAAATGACATGAGGTAGAACAGTTAGATCTATACTATATACTACTATACTATAGAAAAACTATTCTCTGTAGAATGAACACTAAGATGTTTATTTCACCTTTTAATTAGTGTTAAATGACATGAGGTAGAATAGTTAGACGGTGATATGGAATAACATGGGGTAGAATAGTTAGATGGTGATATGGAATAACATGGGGTAGAACAGTTAGATCTATACTATATACTACTATACTATAGAAAAACTATTCTCTGTAGAATGAACACTAAGATGTTTATTTCACCTTTTAATTAGTGTTAAATGACATGAGGTAGAATAGTTAGACGGTGATATGGAATAACATGGGGTAGAACAGTTAGATGGTGATATGGAATAACATGGGGTAGAATAGTTAGATGGTGATATGGAATAACATGAGGTAGAACAGTTAGATCTATACTATATACTACTATACTATAGAAAAACTATTCTCTGTAGAATGAAGACTAAGATGTTTATTTCACCTTTTAATTAGTGTTAAATGACATGAGGTAGAATAGTTAGATGGTGATATGGAATAACATGAGGTAGAACAGTTAGATCTATACTATATACTACTATACTATAGAAAAACTATTCTCTGTAGAATGAAGACTAAGATGTTTATTTCACCTTTTAATTAGTGTTAAATGACATGAGGTAGAATAGTTAGACGGTGATATGGAATAACATGAGGTAGAACAGTTAGATCTATACTATATACTACTATACTATAGAAAAACTATTCTCTGTAGAATGAACACTAAGATGTTTATTTCACCTTTTAATTAGTGTTAAATGACATGAGGTAGAATAGTTAGATGGTGATATGGAATAACATGGGGTAGAACAGTTAGATGGTGATATGGAATAACATGGGGTAGAATAGTTAGATGGTGATATGGAATAACATGAGGTAGAACAGTTAGATCTATACTATATACTACTATACTATAGAAAAACTATTCTCTGTAGAATGAAGACTAAGATGTTTATTTCACCTTTTAATTAGTGTTAAATGACATGAGGTAGAATAGTTAGACGGTGATATGGAATAACATGGGGTAGAATAGTTAGATGGTGATATGGAATAACATGAGGTAGAACAGTTAGATCTATACTATATACTACTATACTATAGAAAAACTATTCTCTGTAGAATGAAGACTAAGATGTTTATTTCACCTTTTAATTAGTGTTAAATGACATGAGGTAGAATAGTTAGACGGTGATATGGAATAACATGGGGTAGAACAGTTAGATGGTGATATGGAATAACATGGGGTAGAATAGTTAGATGGTGATATGGAATAACATGAGGTAGAACAGTTAGATCTATACTATATACTACTATACTATAGAAAAACTATTCTCTGTAGAATGAAGACTAAGATGTTTATTTCACCTTTTAATTAGTGTTAAATGACATGAGGTAGAATAGTTAGATGGTGATATGGAATAACATGAGGTAGAACAGTTAGATCTATACTATATACTACTATACTATAGAAAAACTATTCTCTGTAGAATGAAGACTAAGATGTTTATTTCACCTTTTAATTAGTGTTAAATGACATGAGGTAGAATAGTTAGACGGTGATATGGAATAACATGAGGTAGAACAGTTAGATCTATACTATATACTACTATACTATAGAAAAACTATTCTCTGTAGAATGAACACTAAGATGTTTATTTCACCTTTTAATTAGTGTTAAATGACATGAGGTAGAATAGTTAGATGGTGATATGGAATAACATGGGGTAGAACAGTTAGATGGTGATATGGAATAACATGGGGTAGAATAGTTAGATGGTGATATGGAATAACATGAGGTAGAACAGTTAGATCTATACTATATACTACTATACTATAGAAAAACTATTCTCTGTAGAATGAAGACTAAGATGTTTATTTCACCTTTTAATTAGTGTTAAATGACATGAGGTAGAATAGTTAGACGGTGATATGGAATAACATGGGGTAGAATAGTTAGATGGTGATATGGAATAACATGAGGTAGAACAGTTAGATCTATACTATATACTACTATACTATAGAAAAACTATTCTCTGTAGAATGAAGACTAAGATGTTTATTTCACCTTTTAATTAGTGTTAAATGACATGAGGTAGAATAGTTAGATGGTGATATGGAATAACATGGGGTAGAACAGTTAGATGGTGATATGGAATAACATGGGGTAGAATAGTTAGATGGTGATATGGAATAACATGAGGTAGAACAGTTAGATCTATACTATATACTACTATACTATAGAAAAACTATTCTCTGTAGAATGAAGACTAAGATGTTTATTTCACCTTTTAATTAGTGTTAAATGACATGAGGTAGAATAGTTAGACGGTGATATGGAATAACATGGGGTAGAATAGTTAGATGGTGATATGGAATAACATGAGGTAGAACAGTTAGATCTATACTATATACTACTATACTATAGAAAAACTATTCTCTGTAGAATGAAGACTAAGATGTTTATTTCACCTTTTAATTAGTGTTAAATGACATGAGGTAGAATAGTTAGACGGTGATATGGAATAACATGGGGTAGAATAGTTAGATGGTGATATGGAATAACATGAGGTAGAACAGTTAGATCTATACTATATACTACTATACTATAGAAAAACTATTCTCTGTAGAATGAAGACTAAGATGTTTATTTCACCTTTTAATTAGTGTTAAATGACATGAGGTAGAATAGTTAGATGGTGATATGGAATAACATGGGGTAGAACAGTTAGATGGTGATATGGAATAACATGGGGTAGAATAGTTAGATGGTGATATGGAATAACATGAGGTAGAACAGTTAGATCTATACTATATACTACTATACTATAGAAAAACTATTCTCTGTAGAATGAAGACTAAGATGTTTATTTCACCTTTTAATTAGTGTTAAATGACATGAGGTAGAATAGTTAGACGGTGATATGGAATAACATGGGGTAGAATAGTTAGATGGTGATATGGAATAACATGAGGTAGAACAGTTAGATCTATACTATATACTACTATACTATAGAAAAACTATTCTCTGTAGAATGAAGACTAAGATGTTTATTTCACCTTTTAATTAGTGTTAAATGACATGAGGTAGAATAGTTAGATGGTGATATGGAATAACATGGGGTAGAACAGTTAGATGGTGATATGGAATAACATGGGGTAGAATAGTTAGATGGTGATATGGAATAACATGAGGTAGAACAGTTAGATCTATACTATATACTACTATACTATAGAAAAACTATTCTCTGTAGAATGAAGACTAAGATGTTTATTTCACCTTTTAATTAGTGTTAAATGACATGAGGTAGAATAGTTAGACGGTGATATGGAATAACATGGGGTAGAATAGTTAGATGGTGATATGGAATAACATGAGGTAGAACAGTTAGATCTATACTATATACTACTATACTATAGAAAAACTATTCTCTGTAGAATGAAGACTAAGATGTTTATTTCACCTTTTAATTAGTGTTAAATGACATGAGGTAGAATAGTTAGACGGTGATATGGAATAACATGGGGTAGAATAGTTAGATGGTGATATGGAATAACATGAGGTAGAACAGTTAGATCTATACTATATACTACTATACTATAGAAAAACTATTCTCTGTAGAATGAAGACTAAGATGTTTATTTCACCTTTTAATTAGTGTTAAATGACATGAGGTAGAATAGTTAGACGGTGATATGGAATAACATGGGGTAGAATAGTTAGATGGTGATATGGAATAACATGAGGTAGAATAGTTAGATCTATACTATATACTACTATACTATAGAAAAACTATTCTCTGTAGAATGAACACTAAGATGTTTATTTCACCTTTTAATTAGTGTTAAATGACATGAGGTAGAATAGTTAGACGGTGATATGGAATAACATGGGGTAGAACAGTTAGATGGTGATATGGAATAACATGGGGTAGAACAGTTAGATCTATACTATATACTACTATACTATAGAAAAACTATTCTCTGTAGAATGAACACTAAGATGTTTATTTCACCTTTTAATTAGTGTTAAATGACATGAGGTAGAATAGTTAGACGGTGATATGGAATAACATGAGGTAGAACAGTTAGATCTATACTATATACTACTATACTATAGAAAAACTATTCTCTGTAGAATGAAGACTAAGATGTTTATTTCACCTTTTAATTAGTGTTAAATGACATGAGGTAGAATAGTTAGATGGTGATATGGAATAACATGGGGTAGAATAGTTAGATGGTGATATGGAATAACATGGGGTAGAATAGTTAGATGGTGATATGGAATAACATGAGGTAGAACAGTTAGATCTATACTATATACTACTATACTATAGAAAAACTATTCTCTGTAGAATGAAGACTAAGATGTTTATTTCACCTTTTAATTAGTGTTAAATGACATGAGGTAGAATAGTTAGATGGTGATATGGAATAACATGAGGTAGAACAGTTAGATCTATACTATATACTACCATACTATAGAAAAACTATTCTCTGTAGAATGAAGACTAAGATGTTTATTTCACCTTTTAATTAGTGTTAAATGACATGAGGTAGAATAGTTAGACGGTGATATGGAATAACATGAGGTAGAACAGTTAGATCTATACTATATACTACCATACTATAGAAAAACTATTCTCTGTAGAATGAACACTAAGATGTTTATTTCACCTTTTAATTAGTGTTAAATGACATGAGGTAGAATAGTTAGACGGTGATATGGAATAACATGAGGTAGAACAGTTAGATCTATACTATATACTACCATACTATAGAAAAACTATTATCTGTAGAATGAAGACTAAGATGTTTATTTCACCTTTTAATTAGTGTTAAATGACATGAGGTAGAATAGTTAGACGGTGATATGGAATAACATGGGGTAGAACAGTTAGATGGTGATATGGAATAACATGGGGTAGAATAGTTAGATGGTGATATGGAATAACATGAGGTAGAACAGTTAGATCTATACTATATACTACTATACTATAGAAAAACTATTCTCTGTAGAATGAAGACTAAGATGTTTATTTCACCTTTTAATTAGTGTTAAATGACATGAGGTAGAATAGTTAGACGGTGATATGGAATAACATGGGGTAGAACAGTTAGATGGTGATATGGAATAACATGGGGTAGAATAGTTATATGGAATAACATAAGGTAGAACAGTTAGATCTAACTAGATGGTGATATGGAATAACATGAGGTAGAACAGTTAGATCTAACTAGATGGTGATATGGAATAACATGAGGTAGAACAGTTAGATCTAACTAGATGGTGATATGTGCTAACATGGGGTAGAATAGTTAGATGGTGATATGGAATAACATGAGGTAGAACAGTTAGATCTAACTAGATTGTGATATGGAATAACATGAGGTAGAACAGATGATATGTAATAACATGAGGTAGAGGTAGAACAGATGTTTATTTCACCTTTTAATTAGTGTTAAATGACATTAGGTAGAATAGTTAGACGGTGATATGGAATAACATGGGGTAGAACAGTTAGATGGTGATATGGAATAACATGGGGTAGAATAGTTAGATGGTGATATGGAATAACATGAGGTAGAACAGTTAGAGCTATACTATATACTACTATACTATAGAAAAACTATTCTCTGTAGAATGAAGACTAAGATGTTTATTTCACCTTTTAATTAGTGTTAAATTACATGAGGTAGAATAGTTAGACGGTGATATGGAATAACATGGGGTAGAACAGTTAGATGGTGATATGGAATAACATAAGGTAGAACAGTTAGATCTAACTAGATGGTGATATGGAATGACATGAGGTAGAATAGTTAGATCTAACTAGATGGTGATATGGAATAACATGAGGTAGAATAGTTAGATGGTGATATGGAATAACATGAGGTAGAACAGTTAGATCTAACTAGATGGTGATATGTAATAACATGAGGTAGAACAGTTAGATCTAACTAGATGGTGATATGGAATAACATGAGGTAGAACAGTTAGATCTAACTAGATGGTGATATGGAATACCATGAGGTAGAATAGTTAGATGGTGATATGGAATAACATGAGGTAGAATAGTTAGATGGTGATATGGAATAACATGAGGAAGAATAGTTAGATGGTGATATGGAATAACATGGGGTAGAATAGTTAGATGGTGATATGGAATAACATGGAGTAGAATAGTTAGATGGTGATATGGAATAACATGGGGTAGAATAGTTAGATGGTGATATGGAATAACATGGGGTAGAATAGTTAGATCTAACTAGATTGTGATATGTAATAACATGAGGTAGAACAGTTAGATCTAACTAGATTGTGATATGGAATAACATGAGGTAGAACAGTTAGATGGTGATATGTAATAACATGAGGTAGAACAGTTAGATGGTGATATGTAATAACATGAGGTAGAATAGTTAGATGGTTACGTTGGTTATGTAATTAATACTCTAGAATGTCCATTATTCCAGAGGATGATTTGGACGGGATTCGTTTTTTTCCAAAATTCCCCCTGTAATTCATTCTCTACCATGTCATCTGACAGGGACATAGAGACTAGTTAATACAACACTACTACTCTACCATGTCATCTGACAGGGACATAAAGACTAGTTAATACAACACTACTACTCTACCATGTCATCTGACAGGGACATAGAGACTAGTTAATACAACACTACTACTCTACCATGTCATCTGACAGGGACATAGAGACTAGTTAATACAACACTACTACTCTACCATGTCATCTGACAGGGACATAGAGACTAGTTAATACAACACTACTACTCTACAATGTCATCTGACAGGGACATAGAGACTAGTTAATACAACACTACTACTCTACCATGTCTTCTGACAGGGACATAGAGACTAGTTAATACAACACTACTACTCTACCATGTCATCTGACAGGGACATAGAGACTAGTTAATACAACACTACTACTCTACCATGTCTTCTGACAGGGACATAGAGACTAGTTAATACAACACTACTACTCTACCATGTCATCTGACAGGGACATAGAGACTAGTTAATACAACACTACTACTCTACCATGTCATCTGACAGGGACATAGAGACTAGTTAATACAACACTACTACTCGACCATGTCTTCTGACAGGGACATAGAGACTAGTTCAGACAGTCCGATTGACCTATAATGTGGCAGTGCTTATTCATTGTCTCTTCCACCGCTGTCTTTTCCTGGTCCAGTTTGGTGCGAGAGGCTCCATCTCTCGTTCAGCTGCACTTCCCCATCGCTAAAAGCCTGCCTGGCCCTTGGCAGCTGAGCTGGAGAGGGAGGCCATTTGGGCTCATAAAAGATTAATCGGCCCAGAGCTCCCCCTGCTCAGGAAAACGACTTCCCATCCCAGAGTTTTTAAACACTAACCTACGCTAAGATAGTGTAAAGAGGAACAGAACAGAACAGGAGTGACTGGGGTTATCATAGGCAGGGTAGCCTAGTGGTTAGAGCGTTGGACTAGTAACTGAAAGGTTGCAAGTTCGAATCCCCGAGGTGACAAGGTACAAATCTGTCGTTCTGCCCCTGAACAGGCAGTTAACCCACTGATCCTAGGCCGTCATTGAAAATAAGAATTTGTTCTTAACTGACTTGCCTAGTTAAATAAAATAAATATTGACTCGGGTTATTATAGTGGCCGGGGTTATTATAGCGACAATGGGTTATTATAGCGACTGGGGTAGCTGGGGGTTATTATAGTGGCAGGGGGTTATTATAGTGGCTGCGGGTTATTATAGTGACTGGGGTTATTATTGTGGCTGGGGGTTATTATTGTGGCTCGGGGTTACTATAGTGACTGGGGTTATTATAGTGACAGGGGGTTATTATAGTGACAGGGGGTTATTATAGTGGCAGGGGGTTATTATAGTGGCAGGGGGTTACTATAGTGACTGCCGTTATTATAGTGACTGGGGTTATTATAGTGGCTGGGGTTATTATAGTGACTGGATTTTATTATAGCGACTGGGGGTTATTGTAGTTGTTGGGGTTATTATAGTGGCTGGGGTTATTATAGTGGCTGGGGTTATTATAGCGGCGGGGGTTAGTATAGTAACAGGGGGTTATTATAGTGTCTGGGGGTTATTATAGTGACTAGGGTTATTATAGTGTCTGGGGGTTATTATAGTGCCAGGGGGTTATTATAGTGTCAGGGGGTATTATAGTGTCTGGGGGTTATTATAGTGACTGGGGGTTATTATAGTGTCAGGGGGTTATTATAGTGACTGGGGGTTATTATAGTGACTGGTGGTTATTATAGTGCCAGGGGGTTATTATAGTGCCAGGGGGTATTATAGTGTCTGGGGGTTATTATAGTGTCAGGGGGTTATTATAGTGACTGGGGGTTATTATAGTGACTGGTGGTTATTATAGTGCCAGGGGGTTATTATAGTGACTGGTGGTTATTATAGTGGCCGGGGGTTATTATAGTGACCGAGGGTTATTATAGTGGCTGGGGTTAGTATAGTGACTGGGGGTTATTATAGTGACTGGGGTTATTATAGTGGCAGGGGGTATTATAGTGACAGGGGGTTATTATAGTGACTGGGGGTTATTATAATGACGGTGGATTAGTATAGTGACTGGGGTTATTATAGTGACTGGGGGTTATTATAGTGTCAGGGGGTTATTATAATGACTGGGGATTATTATAGTGACTGGGGTTATTATAGTGACTGGGGGTTCTTATAGTGACTGGGGGTTATTATAATGACTGGGGATTATTATAGTGACTGGGGGTTCTTATAGTGACTGGGGGTTATTATAGTGTCAGGGGTATTATAGTGACTGGGGGTTATTATAGTGACTGGGGGTTATTATAGTGACGGGGGTTGTATGATCATCTCATGGCTCCCTGAGAGTTACCCCAGCCTGAACCTTGGAGTTGGGAGTTAGGATTTGCTATAGAAGGGAATACCATGTATTTGGGAATATAATGTATGAGCCCTGGAGGAATGATGATGTATGGAAGCATATGTCAGTCTGGAGGAGAGCGAGGGGAAAGGCTGGATGAGATGGAGGAGTAGTTAGGTAAAGCATTTAGCCCTAATCCTGTGGAACGGGTCTAGAACCTCCAGGTCTCCTGTGGTATTCACAACCATAGACTCATGCATATTTTAGTGTGTGTGTGTGTGTGTGGGGGGGGGGGTATTGACCTGCTAGGCTAAGATACGCATCCACTGGGAGGGGGCGTTAAGAGCTGAAGTGCCTCACTTAGGAAAAGCTTGCCCCCCCTCTCCCAACCCACCAGCTCTATACTCAATCCCCTTAGTCTGGAGGGGAGGGCGGTTCATACACAAAGTTCCCCCCCCGGATAGAAGACTGCTCCAGGGTGTGTGTGTGTGTGTGTGTGTGTGTGTGTGTGTATGTGTGTGTGTGTGTGTGTGTGTGTGTGTGTGTGTGTGTGTGTGTGTGTGTGTGCGTGCGTGCGTGCGTGCGTGCGTGCGCGTGTGTGTGTGTGTGTGTGTGTGTGTGTGTGTGTGTGTGTGTGTGCTTCTCCTTTAAGTGGTGTTGTATGGTCCTTCCCCACCTCTATAACTACCCCTCCCTACTTTACAGGGAGACTCACTCAAACACACCAAAGCATTTCCCCCGTCAGTCCGATAGTAGGTCTGGAGTCAACTATGTTGTGATTGATGAGGTTAGCTAATAGCTAGCGCACGTCTGGGCCACGCAGCGCTATTGATTTGAACCCATGCATGGATGATATCCCCTCAGTGTTGAGTGTTGACACAATAGATGACCTAAACATATGACGAGATTATCTGGAAAAAGTCTGCGTACCAAATGGCACCCTATTCCCTATGTAGTGCACTACTTTGGACCAGGGTCTTCGTTAAAAGTAGTGGACTGTGTAGGGAATAGGGTGCTTTTTGTAAAGCAGATATACAGTGATTGGGCGGACGGCAGCTGTTACTGTATTATGTAGATCTGAGTGCGTTGTAGCAGCCAAGTCCTCACAGACAATGAGCCAATAGAAAGAGACCTGTGACTGACATGGCTTCATAGTGTTTTAAGC
>NC_048579.1:68566618-68591618 GCF_013265735.2 Oncorhynchus mykiss
CTATATTTCATTAGGAGGGACTGTCCTCTCAGTCTATATTTCATTAGGAGGTGCTGTCCTCTCAGTCTATATTTCATTAGGAGGGACTGTCCTCTCAGTCTATATTTCATTAGGAGGGACTGTCCTCTCAGTCTATTTTTCATTAGGAGGTGTGGCCTCTCAGTCTATTTTTCATTAGGAGGTGCAGTCCTCTCACTGCTGTCTATATTTCATTAGGAGGGACTGTCCTCTCAGTGCTGTCTGAATTTCATTAGGAGGTGCTGTCCTCTGTCTGTATTTCATTAGGAGGTGCTGTCCTCTCAGTGGTGTCTATATTTCATTAGGAGGTGCTGTCCTCTGTCTGTATTTCATTAGGAGGTGCTGTCCTCTCAGTTCTGTCTATATTTCATTAGGATGGACTGTCCTCTCAGTGCTGTCTATATTTAATTAGGAGGTGATGTCCTCTCAGTGCTGTCTATATTTCATCAGGAGGGACTGTCCTCTCAGTGCTGTCTATATTTCATTAGGAGGAACTGTCCTCTCAGTGCTGTCTATAATTCATTAGGAGGGACTGTCCTCTCAGTGCTGTCTATATTTCATCAGGAGGGACTGTCCTCTCAGTGCTGTCTATATTTAATTGGGAGGTGCTGTCCTCTCAGTGCTGTCTATATTTCATTAGGAGGGACTGTCCTCTCCGTGCTGTCTATATTTCATTAGGAGGGACTGTCCTCTCAGTGCTGTCTATATTTCATCAGGAGGGACTGTCCTCTCAGTGCTGTCTATATTTCATTAGGAGGTGCTGTCCTCCCAGTTCACCATATGATCCCACAGTATGTCTTTCCAGGGATGAGGTGGGAAAACAGTAGGATGGGATGGCCTTAAATATCCTGTATGGAAATGCTGCCTGCCCCCCTACTGACACACCCATCCACCTATCAATAGATAATGGGATGATTTGGTGGGACTGTGCTGCTGACAGATTGTGAGAGTGGGGTGGGGAGGGCCGAGGACCCTACTGCAAAAGAGAAGCACTGGGAACTGTCACTGCAGAGAGATAGAGAAAGAATGTGTGTGAGAGAGAGAGAGAGAGAGCAGAGAGAGAGAGCAGAGGGAGAGAGAGAGAGAGAGAGAGAGAGAGAGAGAGAGAGAGAGAGAGAGAGAGAGAGAGAGAGAGGGAGAGAGCAGAGAGGGCGCAAAGAGAGAGACAGAGAGAGAGACAGAGCAGAGAGAGAGAGAGCAGAGAGAGAGAGAGAGAGAGACAGAGCAGAGAGAGAGAGAGAGTGTGTTTGGAGAAAGAGGAGATACTCTACAAAAGATTAATAGCACAATTAATGTATGGTGAAATAGCATGGGCTCTTATGCTGTGAGCTAAAGAGAACTTGTGATGCGCAGATGTTGAGACCCTGATAGAGCAAGCAGGGAATCAGAGTGAATTGGAATTTGAGCATTATAGATGTGTTCATATGTGTGTGCTGTTGAGCATTATAGAATCAGTAGAGAAAGGGAGGGAAAAACAGAGAGAACAGGAGAGTGAACACACTGGGTACCATTTAATGTCCCCTGAGTGCATGTCTACCTGACAAACCCACCTGGAGAACTTTAGACATCCCTCCCTCTCCCCTCCTCTTCCCTCCTCTCTCTCCTCCTTGTCTCTTCTTCCTCCCTCTCCCGTCCTCTTCCCTCTTCTCTCTCCTCCCTGCCTCTTCTTCCTCCCTCTCCCCACCTCTTCTCTCCTCTCTCTCTTCCCTGTCTCTTCTTCCTCCCTATCCCCTCTTCTTCCCTCCTCTCTCTCTTCCCTGTCTCTTCTTCCTCCCTCTCCCCTCTTCTTCCCTCCTCTCTCTCCTCCCTACCTCTTCTTCCTCCCTCTCCCCTCCTCTTCCCTCCTCTCTCTCCTCCCTGCCTCTTCTTACTCCCTCTCCCCCCTCCTCCCCCCTCCCCCTCCTCCCTCCCTCCGGTGCCCGGCCCGCTGTTGTTATTGTCAATTATATCAAATTGACAGGTAATTACCGCCATTTTAGGAGCAATCATCAGTGTCTGTGAAGTAAATGATGTAAATGCTACAGGTAATTAGTTCTAGCCACTGTCGGGGTAAAAGAGGAGAGAGAGGGAACATCTCGGGCCTCCATAGAAAAAACAGGCGAGGAAGAAGCTCTTAGCTCTTAAGACCTTCTTCGCTGCCCCCTCCTCCCCAAAATGATCCCCCTTCTTCTTCCTCCTGCTGTGTTTATTTAACACCTCCTTCAGTTTGGCAGCGCTCGTCTCGGAGTCCGTCTTCTGTCAGCTGCACACCTCATCCAAACAACACCCATCTGTTGCACTTTAATCAACATTTCATCATTTTCTTCTTCATGGACTCTTCCTCCCTCCCCCTTTCCCCTCCTTCCATCTCTCTTATCTTCAGTTGAAATTGAAACAAATTCCCAGGAAGCCAGATATGTCATGGAAGGAACACTACCGGGTACATTTTGATTATGAGATAATGTGATGGTTGGCCCCAGTTGAATAGACCTATTCTCAATGCTAAAAGGTTTGTGACCCCATGTACTGTCGTCATAATGGATGGTAGTGGAACAGGGAGGCGACGATCCCCACAGTAGCCCAGCCTCGGTGCACCGTATCTGGGTATCCAGGGCCCCTGTATTGATTTCCCCTCCCCAGTAAGGCAGGCCTAATCCAGGGTAAGTGGCAGCCTCCGCTGATCAATGGACATCTAGGAACGCCCTTGGCTGCAGACGAGGCCAGGGATTGATGTGTTGTTCCAGCAGAATTAGTATGGCTCTTTAATATTGTTGCAGCCACCAAACGCATCAATAAAGCCCTATTCTTTGGTGATTACTGCTATTCTACTCTGATTCCCAATGCAATCAGGTACGACTAGACCCCCAGGAGAGACCAGATCAAGACTCTCACCTCACTTTACCTTGGTTTATGGCTAGTAGTTACTTGCTCTTGGCTAATGGTTCATAGTTTTGGAGGTAAAAGCATGGTTTAGTTGGTTTAGAATCAAGATGGTGGCGTTTCTAAAGACCAATAACGTCAAGCAGACCTTTCTCTGGACACTCCCCAGAATTTCTTCAACTCCAACTGTTTCTTTCTCAGTGATCTGCTCAGGCGCTTGGACTTCCACAGACCCAGCCCCGGCTTGGGAACTAGCCACGTTTGGGGTCTGAACCAGACTCTCCCTGAGCCCATGGATCTAAGTCACACGTCCAGTCTGTCTCCTCTCACCCCATAAGAAGCCAAGCTAAAATAACCAGAGCCCCAGAGTTTACACACATGACATGGCTCTGCTCTTAACAGGGGAAGAAATAGTGCTTCCTGATGACACAGAGACAAAGGAGTGTTTGGACGAGCTGCTTACCCGCCTCCTTTCATGCCAATGAGGCCCCACACTAACTATAGTCTGATACTCCTATTAAACTCCTGACTAAACGTTGCAGGAAAGTTTGAGAAAAGGTTTGAGCGTCTTTTTGCTAAAGTTATCAGCACATCAGCGTCTAATACGAACTCTGGTACTTTGATACGTTGCAGAAGTGTTTTTAATGACGTTTTGTTGATGTTATTAGCAGGTTAGCCTCCGCTGGCTTACAGCAGACTATGGCAGACTATGGGGAGAGCCGCAGAGCATTGGAACCAGAAAGGGTTCTCCTATGGGGAGAGCCGCAGAGTGTTGGAACCAGAAAGGGTTCTCCTACGGGGACAGCCACAGAGCGTTGGAACCAGAAAGGGTTCTCCTATGGGGACAACCGCAGAGCATTGGAACCAGAAAGGGTTCTCCTATGGGGACAGCCACAGAGCATTGGAACCAGAAAGGGTTCTCCTATGGGGACAGCCACAGAGCGTTGGAACCAGAAAGGGTTCTCCTATGGGGAGAGATGCAGAGCGTTGGAACCAGAAAGGGTTCTCCTATGGGGACAGCCACAGAGCATTGGAACAAGAAAGGGTTCTCCTACGGGGACAGCCACAGAGCGTTGGAACCAGAAAGGGTTCTCCTATGGGGAGAGATGCAGAGCGTTGGAACCAGAAAGGGTTCTCCTATGGGGACAGCCACAGAGCCCTTTTGGAGCCCTGTTTTCTACGTGTAGAGGGCTCCCCATGCTGGAAACCTTTTAGCAGACATGGATGTTTCTCCCCCACCAAAGCTCATCCATTAAGGAAGTGAACTCAGGGTCGCCGAGAGCCACAGCACATTAAACTGTGTTTTGACTGCAGCGCCTGCCCACCTTTTATCTGCAGGCCTTGAGGGCCGGCGCCACTTAAAAGGACCGCCGAGGATACGGGAGGGTACGGCGTGTACAGCAGGTCTTCTCAGCGCCACACATCGCTCTTAGCACAGAATACAGGGCTCTGAATCTCGGGGCATACAGGTTTGATTGCTACACCGGATACAATGTAAGAGCATTAGAGACTCTCCAACTATGGTCTGGGTCAATGAGAGCTGAACAGCTGGGTCACAGACTACAGAGGGCTGTTTGTGAGTCACATTGAACGTATGTAGAAAGATCTAACATAGAAAAATGGTTAGCAGAGGTGGGAGAATGTGCGTCACTCATGCCTGAGAATTGCATTTTGAGAAATGTCCTCTTAGCAATAGAAGGCACATGGTCTTGAACGTGCCTGCCAGAGTCTTTGTATGGTGACATTCGCACCAGACCAAAACAGTCCTCTTCTTCTCTGCAGAACAAATTAAAAGAAACAGCCGGTAAAATAAACTTCTATTGCCCAACTGAATGTTCCTAGCTGCTCCACGTAGCTCCTGTAAAACACACAAACACAAGCAAACAGAAATGAGTGCCCAGACCAGGCCCTGTTACAGCGGACATTGATTAATAAAGAGGGCCATGCAAATGAATGGTGGGAGAGGCCAGAGAGGCCGGAGAGGTGGTAGAAATCTGGAGCTTTCAGATAAAAATCCCCAGCACTCTGCATTCAACTAATTATCCTCAGAGCCTCGTCAGGCCTGAGACCCAGCAGATTCATTTGGAGATACGCCCCCAGAGAGTAGGCCCAGCAAACAAACATGCATATTTATATATACTTCTGCAGAGGTGTGTGAGAGAGAGACAGAGTGTGTGTGTGTGCCTGTGTGTGTGCATTTGTTTATGTGTGTGTCTGTGTGTGTGTTTGCAGTCGAGTGGGAAAACAGGAGGGGGGGGGGGGGGGGCAAAGAGGGGGGCTGCAAGCAGGCAGGATCCCCCCTAGGGGGAGCGTTGATTAATGAATCACATCTTTTTAACCCGAGGCGCTGCGCCTTCTTTTCACAGCAACGCACACAGCCAGCTCAGCCACATGTCAGCCAACCAGGCAGACAAGGCTGAGGCAACACGAGGGTGGGAGGACTTCTCATGGTCATGGCTGCAGAGCTCTGGGCTGCGAGAGAATGGGCTCAGACGAGAGCACACTAGGAAATAATGAGGCAATGCAAATGCAATGTTGTTTGATTTCAGCCAAAGGGTGTTTATTGCTCTTGTACATCAACAAAGCCCTTAGTTAATGGTGTTGTCGTTGTTGCTTGGAATAACGTGTTCATATGTGTGTGCTGTTGAACAGTTATTAACATGACGTCATCAATGTCATCTGATTTGGCTTCTTCAACCTCAGTGTTGTCAGTTATTTCAGGGGTTCTCTGGAGTCCAATGAACACCACGCTAATGGTTCTCTCCTCTCTTCTTCCCTCTCTTCTCTGGTGAACGATGAACACCACGCTAATGATTCTCTCCTCTCTTCTCTGGTGAACGATGAACACCACGCTAATGATTCTCTCCTCTCTTCTTCCCTCTCTTCTCTGGTGAACGATGAACACCACGCTAATGATTCTCTCCTCTCTTCTTCCCTCTCTTCTCTGGAGTCCAATGAACACCACGCTAATGATTCTCTCCTCTCTTCTTCCCTCTCTTCTCTGGTGAACGATGAACACCACGCTAATGATTCTCTCCTCTCTTCTTCCCTCTCTTCTCTGGTGAACGATGAACACCACGCTAATGGTTCTCTCCTCTCTTCTTCCCTCTCTTCTCTGGTGAACGATGAACACCACGCTAATGATTCTCTCCTCTCTTCTTCCCTCTCTTCTCTGGTGAACGATGAACACCACGCTAATGATTCTCTCCTCTCTTCTTCCCTCTCTTCTCTGGTGAACGATGAACACCACGCTAATGATTCTCTCCTCTCTTCTTCCCTCTCTTCTCTGGTGAACGATGAACACCACGCAAATGATTCTCTCCTCTCTTCTTCCCTCTCTTCTCTGGTGAACGATGAACACCACGCTAATGATTCTCTCCTCTCTTCTTCCCTCTCTTCTCTGGTGAACGATGAACACCACGCTAATGATTCTCTCCTCTCTTCCTCCCTATCTTCTATGGTGAACGATGGCCGCCCCTCCATGGTGCTCCCCTCAAATGGCTCCCCCTCTAACCAGGTATGTGATGGAACTGTTCTTTTCAATGTCCTATATTTATGTCAGCAGGTCACAGTGCCACAGACTTTCCATTGGACATGAAGGCAGGCACCAGACATCTGTATATTGCAATTTAAACCCCACCAACGTGGCATGTATACCACCAGTGTCAGGTAAACACACTTAGTTCACATCGTTGACAATGGCAGTGACAGTCAGTGACGGTCCCAGATTTGAGGTACTACTCTCATGTCCTCTGTCTGTCCTGCTGGCCCAGGGCAGTGTTGATCACTATGCAGCTGGCAGACAGGCAGCGCGTCAGCATCCTGGCATCCACTCTCTGTTTAGAGCTTCTGCCACTGCCTCTCCCTCTCTCTGCCAGCCTGGTAGCTCTGCCACTACAGTCTGACAGGCATTTTGGGTTGTTGGGCAGGGAATGAGTGTTGTTGGCTAATTACACGTTCCTCTCTCTCTCTCTCTCTCTCTCTCTGTCTGTCTATTTATCACTTTCATTCCTTCCTCTTTCTCCTCATTTCCTTATCAGTCTGCCAGACTTCTCAGGCTGTCAGTTTATCTGCTTGTATCTCTCTCTCTCTCTCTCACGTGCTCTTTCCTTCTTTCCTTCTTTCTTTCTTTCTTTCTTTCTTTCCTTCTTTCCTTCTTTCCTTCTTTCTTTCCTTACTTCCTTCTTTCTTTCCTTCTTTCCTTCTTTCCTTCCTTCTTTCTCTCTCTCTCTCGCACTCTCTCTCTCTCTCTCTCTCTCTCTCTCTCTCTCTCGGTCTCTCTCTCTCTCGGTCTCTCTCGGTCTCTCTCTCTCTCTCTCTCTCTCTCGTTCTCTCTCTCTCTCTCTCTCTCTCTCTCGTTCTCTCTCTCTCTCTCTCGGTCTCTCTCTCTCTCTCTCTCTCTCTCTCTCCCTCCACCCCCTTCTCTTTGTCTCTGTGCGATGTGAGTGTTCCGGTCCAGATGGGGATGACCACAGTGTGACTAATGAACTGTCTCCCATCCTCACCGTGTTATAACCTCACCTCCCAGCTCTCCCAGCTTCCATTCACCTGCCTCACAACACACAATACCACCAGAGGTGAACCAGCCTGTCTGACAGCCACTGGGTTAACAGTGTTTTAACTGTCATTAAAAGAGCCTTGTCGCCATCCCATATGTGACAAATGAAAGAGCAGGGCCAACAATGTGTCTAGTTGACTGTGTGTGTGAGTGTGCGTGTGTGAGTGTGACTCTGTGTGTGTGTGACTCTGTGTGTGTGTGACTGAGCCTGTCTGAGTGTGTAGGCCTATGGAGATATGAAGGGACACAGTACATCACTGTGTCCCACTGTTATGGCAGTGTGTATTGGTCTGAAGTGAGGTTGGTCCTCGATGATAGTGCCCTGTCATCCTAAACCAGGCCACTGTAGGGCTAGTGACTGATACCTCAGGGCATTGGCAGGACTGTTTACTATCAAACACTGGCTCCCTAGGGGCCTCTGTGGGAAGAGTTGGCCTCTTTGTCACATCTCTGGAGTGTTGGCTGGCTCGAGGGTACACATTATGCATAATGTTACATTTGCATGTTTATGTGTTTGCGTTGGTGTGTGTGCGTCCGTGTGTGTGTGTGGCATGCCAGAAACCCTCCACATAAACACTAATCACCTCTGCTACACATCTATGCCCCTCCCCATCATCCTAACCATTATAACACACAGTACTACAGTGCACACACACACACGCACGCGCAGGCACGCGCACACACACACACACACTGAAACACACACGTCTCCTTGCATTGAGGTATCGCCATGGTGTCGCCCCTGGTTACGCGGCGTGGGCGACCAAGGGAGAGGGCTCGGTAACTCAATAAGGGTTGTCTCTTTATCTCTTTCCCATAGCCTGTATGTCTGTCTATTCCAGTCCATTTGGATCAGCCTAATGTCCCTGGTTATAACTGCCTGTATGTCTGTCTATTCCAGTCCATTTGGATCAGCCCAATGTCCCTGGTTATAACTGCCTGTATCCACCATACACACCATAACCACCTAACAGGTAGTGAGGCCAATTAGCTGCAATTTAGAGCCAATGAACAGAGCAGCTTTGGCTGCTCAGAGAATATAATAGAGGCAGGTGTCTCTTGATGGTCCTTGCCCTATCCGGCAGTAGTAGATACGTGGGTATGACAGTAGGCTAGTGGAGGATGTTGAGCTAATCGTTGTTGAACTACACGTCAACATTTACACTGCAAAGTTACAGTGAACTGCCTTAAAGCACGAATCCCATTCTGTTGGTGATGTTCTTGCAGACTTCCTGATTCTTAACATTGATGATTTTCTCTCAGACTGCCTGATTCTTAGCATTGGTGATGTTCTTGCATACTTCCTGATTCTTAACATTGATGATGTTCTTGCAGACTTCCTGATTCTTAACATTGGTGATGTTCTCTCAGACTGCCTGATTCTTAACATTGGTGATGTTCTCTCAGACTGCCTGATTCTTAACATTGGTGATGTTATCTCAGACTGCCTGATTCTTAACATTGGTGATGTTCTCTCAGACTGCCTGATTCTTAGCACTGGTGATGTTTTCTCAGACCTCCTTGTTCTTAGCATTGGTGATGTTCTCTCAGACCTCCTTGTTCTTTAGCATTGGTGATGTTCTCTCAGACTGCCTGATTCTTAACATTGGTGATGTTTTCTCAGACTGCCTGATTCTTAACATTGGTGATGTTCTCTCAGACTGCCTGATTCTTAACATTGGTGATGTTCTCTCAGACCTCCTTGTTCTTAGCATTGGTGATGTTCTCTCAGACCTCCTTGTTCTTAGCATTGGTGATGTTTTCTCAGACCTCCTTGTTCTTAGCATTGGTGAGCTTCCTCTGCTCACTCCTAGTCTGAAGCTTTAGTAGCTTCCCTTTGGTTCTGTCAGAGGACCTGGGTTTAGAGATATAGAGAATATTTACAGGAGCTGAATCTAAACTGTAGTATAGCCTAGGACAACATCAGCTTGGATTAAAGCCATAGACAGTGATGCTACTCACCGATTCTATCATTATGCAGAAGTCATTTCCCATAAATGCCAGGGAAAGCACCGTGACCTTGATATCACAATAGCTTGTTTTGATGCCCTGGGAGTTTACTCAGTTTGTTTCCCCCGCTGGTCTGTGAAGAGGCGACGTACACCGGGTTCACTAAATAAGAGGTGGAGGAACAACGATTCTGATGGCGATATGCCGTTTCTTTCAGGGAATTATTCTGGTAACGCTGTCTGCTCTCGTTATCGCTGGTATCTTAAGAGGCCCTTTGACCTTTCAGTATCTGGCTTCCTCCATTGCATTAAGCGCTTAAGGAGAATATTACTGATATTCGTGGTCCCTCACCCTTCTAAGAGGGGGTTGTCGTCGGGAAACGTTGAATAGATGGAAAGCACTTAATCTGTCAGGATTTGTCAGGAGACTGCCGGAGTCGAGGTGATGTGGGAGGGGGCTCTTTCTCCCTCTCCCTCTCCTTTCCTCTCCTCTCCTCTCCCTCTCCCTGTCCTCTCTATGCCCTGTCACCTCAGCCTCCCAAGGCCTTCCACCTCCTCTTCCACCTCCTCTTCCCCTCCTCACAACTCCTGCAGAACGGTGCACTGCCTTCTCTGGTTGGATACCTCTTCCACTTGATAACCTCTTCATCACCCTGCTGAGCATATCCCCTCCAACCCCCACATGGAGTCACACCTCTCTCTTCCAAACTGAGCCTCCTCAGCCAGCCTACTTCCTGCCTCTCAGCACCCCCCCCCCCCCCTCTCTCTCTCTCTCTCCCTCTCTCTCTCACTCTCGCTCCACGCTATGTCAGAGACTGCCCGGGGCTGTAATTCATGCTAATTTAGGCAAATGATATGCGCAAAAGAAGAAGTGCCACGTGTCCCAGCGAGCCCCTGGTGCGATGACTCGTTACCCGCAGGAGCCGTCAGCCAGCCAGGCAGGCAGCTGGAAGAGGTGAGAGGAAACAAGGGAGAGAGCGAGAGAGAAGGAGAGGGAGAGGGAGAGGGAGAGGGAGAGGGAGAGAGAGGGCGGGAGAGGAGGGAAGGAAACGGCAGGAGTTCTCTTTAAGGAGGAGATAAAGTGACAACCGATAGACAGAATATCTCTTTATATCTACTTAGATCTACTGGCCATTTCATCTAGTAACTGGAAGGTAACTGAAAGGCTTGTAGCTAAAATGCAACGTAAAACATAACCTCACCATAACGTCAGCAGGAAAAACACTGCAGGACTGACTACTGCTAGTTGAAGAATGTAGGGGATGAGGAACTGAGTTCTCTTGGGTTGACTGTTTGACATGGGTCCCAGAGGACTGCAGAACCAGACATTAAAGCTGTCAAAGCCAGTTTTTAGCAAAACCAATGTTGATATCACTGCATTGTTGGGTTTGTTGCTAAATTGCTAAATTGTAGTTGATTTCAATGTCCATTATCATCTGTATGCCTAACCTTGATTTGACATGATATTATAAATAGTAAGGGCCATCTCACATTGTTTGTGCCCAGATATTTCCATAACAGAGCTTCTTCCATCTGCTTCATTAAAATTCATTGAGAGAGTTTGCTGACTCACTGACTGTAAGAGCTGTCGCAGTGGTGAGTGACAGGGATGATAGACAGCGGGGTCACATGCAGGCACACACACACACACACAGACACACACACTCACACACACACAGACACACACACACACACACACACACACACACACACACACACACACACACACACACACACACACACACACACACATACACACACACACACACACACACACACACACACACACACACACACCATCAGCTAGCTCTGCCTGCTCTAGAAGCTATAGAAATGGCGCGTCTTGATGACATCACAGCACAAACTTGAATAACATGTTATCAGTCTGTGATGTCTTAGGAGACAAGCCAAAACTCTTATACTGTGTGGAATGTATTGCGTACATACTGTAGATCCTTTTATCCAGTATGTTTCATTTCCTGTGTCTCCTTCTGACTGTAAAGATGAAAGGACATCCTAATGGTTATTGAGGGATGTCAGCCAATCATGTCTAGCTGAGATAGAACTATCATAGGAAATAGCCTATTGAGTGACTCATGCCGGTTTGAGTCCATTAAGGTTTCAGTCTTTCTCAGTGGAAAGACAGACAGACTTTGCAGTGTAGAAGCCTAGAAAACATTGTTTCCACGGACAAATGCAAAAAATCCAGAGAAAAAAGCGTTCTCCTCATACCAACACACTGTGACTACCCGGCTGTGTGGCGACCTGGCTGTGTGACTACCCGGCTGTGTGGCGACCTGGCTGTGTGACTACCCGGCTGTGTGACTACCCGGCTGTGTGGCGACCTGGCTGTGTGACTACCCGGCTGTGTGGCGACCTGGCTGTGTGACTACCCGGCTGTGTGACTACCCGGCTGTGTGGCGACCTGGCTGTGTGACGACCTGGCTGTGTGACTACCCGGCTGTGTGACGACCCGGCTGTGTGACGACCCGGCTGTGTGACAAACCACTCCGCTGACACATTATCACAAGGATCAGATGGTTTCTCCCCTCCAACACGTTATAATGCTGCCGTAGCATCACCTGTCTCCCCTCCAACACGTTATAATGCTACCATAGCATCACCTGTCTCTCCTCCAACACGTTATAATGCTGCCGTAGCATCACCTGTCTCCCCTCCAACACGTTATAATGCTGCCGTAGCATCACCTGTCTCCCCTCCAACACGTTATAATGCTGCCGTAGCATCACCTGTCTCCCCTCCAACACGTTATAATGCTGCCGTAGCATCACCTGTCTCCCCTCCAACACGTTATAATGCTGCCGTAGCATCACCTGTCTCTCCTCCAACACGTTATAATACTGCCATAGCATCACCTGTCTCCCCTCCAACACGTTATAATGCTGCCGTAGCATCACCTGTCTCCCCTCCAACACGTTATAATGCTGCCGTAGCATCACCTGTCTCCCCTCCAACACGTTATAATGCTGCCGTAGCATCACCTGTCTCCCCTCCAACACGTAATAATGCTGCCGTAGCATCACCTGTCTCCCCTCCAACACGTTATAATGCTGCCGTAGCATCACCTGTCTCTCCTCCAACACATTATAATGCTGCCGTAGCATCACCTGTCTCCCCTCCAACACGTTATAATGCTGCCGTAGCATCACCTGTCTCCCCTCCAACACGTTATAATGCTGCCGTAGCATCACCTGTCTCCCCTCCAACACGTTATAATGCTGCCGCAGCATCACCTGTCTCTCCTCCAACACGTTATAATGCTGCCGTAGCATCACCTGTCTCCCCTCCAACACGTTATAATGCTGCCGTAGCATCACCTGTCTCTCCTCCACCACGTTATAATGCTGCCGTAGCATCACCTGTCTCCCCTCCAACACGTTATAATGCTGCCGTAGCATCACCTGTCTCCCCTCCAACACGTTATAATGCTGCCGTAGCATCACCTGTCTCCCCTCCAACACGTTATAATGCTGCCGTAGCATCACCTGTCTCCCCTCCAACACGTTATAATGCTGCCGTAGCATCACCTGTCTCTCCTCCAACACGTTATAATGCTGCCGTAGCATCACCTGTCTCCCCTCCAACACGTTATAATGCTGCCGTAGCATCACCTGTCTCCCCTCCAACACGTTATAATGCTGCCGTAGCATCACCTGTTTACAAAGCACGCTGGGTCTCTCTCTCTCTCTCTCTCTCTCTATCTCCTCTCTCTCTCTTTCTCTCTCTCCTCTCTCTTTCTCTCTCTCCTCTCTCTCTCTCCTCTCTCTTTCTCTCTCACTTTCTCTCTCTTGCTTTCTCTCTCTCCATCTTTCTTCTATTCCTCTCCCCCTCTCTTTCTCTCCCTCTTATCTAGCTTTCTCTCTCTTCCTCTCCCCTCTCCCTCTCTCTATTTCTCAATCTCCCCCCTCTCCCCCCACGCTCTCTCTCTCTCCCCCGCTCTCTCTCTACCCCTCTCTCTCGCTTTCTCTCTCTATTCTTCTCTTTCCATCACTCCATCTCTCTCGTGTTCTCTGTTTTGTGGTGTTTCTGTTGTTAGGTGCCCCTACGGATGTGTAGGTGTCCTTCCTGTTTTCCTGTCATTTAGTGGCTGATGAAAATTACATCTCCCGTTGGTTACAAGGCTTTTCCATCATAAGAGTCAATCTTTTCCGACCCATTTAATTATGCATGACCCTCATTCCTTAAGCTGGATCACTAAAAGTAACAAACTATATGATCAACTTACTGCATTATGCAGCATGAAATGCCAGCGTTGCCTAGCATGCAAAACTGCTGTTAAACACGGTTTCCATGGTAATGCGGCACAGTCGAAAAATGCACACCGTTTTTCTCCTTTGCAAGAGTGTGAAGCGGCATTCTAATGGGAAGGAGGGTACAGTACAGAATGCATTGTGTATTGTGTGTATTCAGTGTGTGTGTAGATAAGTGTGTGGCATGTTTGTGAGCGTGTGTGTGTGTGTGTGCGCCTGTGCCTGTGGCAATGTGTGTTTCACGTATTCAGAAGCCAGTTTTGATAAAAAAACACTTATTCAGTGAGAGAATGCTTTGAAGAAGCAGGCGTATAGTGTGAGTGTTCCACTATATACAGTGTGTGTGTTCCACTATATACAGTGTGTGTGTTCCACTATATACAGTGTGTCTATATAATGCAGTGTGTGTTCCACTATATACAGTGTGTCTATATAATGCAGTGTGTGTTCCACTATATACAGTGTGTGTGTTCCACTATATACAGTGTGTGTGTTCCACTATATACAGTGTGTGTGTTCCACTATATACAGTGTGTCTATATAATGCAGTGTGTGTATTCCACTATATACAGTGTGTGTTCCACTATATACAATGTGAGTGTTCCACTATATACAGTGTGAGTGTTCCACTATATACAGTGTGTGTGTTCCACTATAAACAGTGTGTGTGTTCCACTATATACAGTGTGTGTGTTCCACTATATACAGTGTGTGTGTTCCACTATATACAGTGTGTGTGTTCCACTATATACAGTGTGTGTGTTCCACTATATACAGTGTATGTGTTCCACTATATACAGTGTGTGTGTTCCACTATATACAGTGTGTGTGCTCCACTATATACAGTGTATGTGTTCCACTATATACAGTGTGTGTGTTCCACTATATACAGTGTGTGTGTTCCACTATATACAGTGTGTGTGTTCCACTATAAACAGTGTGTGTGTTCCACTATATACAGTGTGTGTGTTCCACTATATACAGTGTGTGTGTTCCACTATATACAGTGTGTGTGTTCCACTATATACAGTGTGTGTGTTCCACTATATACAGTGTATGTGTTCCACTATATACAGTGTGTGTGTTCCACTATATACAGTGTGTGTGTTCCAATATATACAGTGTGTGTGTTCCACTATATACAGTGTATGTGTTCCACTATATACAGTGTGTGTGTTCCACTATATACAGTGTGTCTATATAATGCAGTGTGTGTGTTCCAGTATTTACAATGTGTCTATATAATGCAGTGTGTGTGTTCCAGTATATACAGTGTGTCTATATAATGCAGTGTGTGTGTTCCACTATATACAGTGTGTGTGTTCCACTATATACAGTGTGTCTATATAATGCAGTGTGTGTGTTCCAGTATTTCCAGTGTGTCTATATAATGCAGTGTGTGTGTTCCAGTATTTACAGTGTGTCTATATAATGCAGTGTGTGTGTTCCACTATATACAGTGTGTGTGTTCCACTATATACAGTGTGTGTGTTCCACTATATACAGTGTGTGTGTTCCACTATATACAGTGTGTGTGTTCCACTATATACAGTGTATGTGTTCCACTATATACAGTGTGTGTGTTCCACTATATACAGTGTGTGTGCTCCACTATATACAGTGTATGTGTTCCACTATATACAGTGTGTGTGTTCCACTATATACAGTGTGTGTGTTCCACTATATACAGTGTATGTGTTCCACTATATACAGTGTGTGTGTTCCACTATATACAGTGTGTCTATATAATGCAGTGTGTGTGTTCCAGTATATACAGTGTGTCTATATAATGCAGTGTGTGTGTTCCACTATATACAGTGTGTGTGTTCCACTATATACAGTGTGTCTATATAATGCAGTGTGTGTGTTTCAGTATTTCCAGTGTGTCTATATAATGCAGTGTGTGTGTTCCAGTATTTACAGTGTGTCTATATAATGCAGTGTGTGTGTTCCACTATATATAGTGTGTCTATATAATGCAGTGTGTGTGTTCCAGTATATACAGTGTGTGTGTTCCAGTATATACAGTGTGTCTATATAATGCAGTGTGTGTTCCAGTATATACAGTGTTTCTATATAATGCAGTGTGTGTGTTCCACTATATATAGTGTGTCTATATAATGCAGTGTGTGTGTTCCAGTATATACAGTGTGTCTATATAATGCAGTTTGTGTGTTCCAGTATATACAGTGTGTCTATATAATGCAGAGTGTGTGTTCCACTATATACAGTGTGTCTATATAATGCAGTGTGTGTGTTCCAGTATATACAGTGTGTCTATATAATGCAGTGTGTGTTCCAGTATATACAGTGTGTCTATATAATGCAGTGTGTGTGTTCCAGTATATACAGTGTGTATATATAATGCAGTGTGTGTGTTCCAGTATATACAGTGTGTCTATATAATGCCGTGTGTGTTCCAGTATTTACAGTGTGTCTATATAATGCAGGGTCTAGCTGAGGCTGCTGTGTGTGTAGAAGCATGAATCGACTCCTGTTGTTCAGTAGTTTCATAATTGCTGTGAACGGTGGTTGACCCTGGATATTGCTTTATCACAGCACCTGGGCATGCCTTCTCCCGCTCTTGTGCGCGCTCTCTCTTGTTTTCTTTCTCTCGCTCTCTCTCTCTTCACAACAATATCCCCTTTTCACACTTCCCAAACGGCTTATGGATAATTTTGGATTAAATGTTTTGCAAATGTTCCCCCCCCCCCCGCTAGTTTGACCTAGTCAACTAGCCAAAGGTTAACATGCTGAGTTAATGCTCTGAAACACATCAAGTGCTAGTTTTTAAGCTTGCTAGAGAACGTATACTCTTACTGTTTGAGCCTGCAGCACAGCCCCCTGCGTCACACTGCTGGTTCCCCTCTGAAGCTAAGCAGGGTTGGTTCTGGATGGGAGACCAAATGCTGTTGGAGGGCCAGTAGGATGCACTTTTCCCTCTGGTCTAAGGCAGGCTTTCCCAAAGTCGGTCCTGAGACCCCCCTGTGTGCACGTTTTGGTTGTTGCCCTGGCACTACACATCTATTTCAAATAATCAACTAATCCTCAAGCTTTGATAATTTTAATCAGATGTGTAGTGCTAGGGCACAAACTTAAACGTGCACACAGGGGGGTCCCAGGACCGACTTTGGGAAACCTGGTCTAAGGAGATCCCAGAGCAGTGAAGAGGAGAAGTGTAGGGGGCCGTCTTTCGGATGGGACGTTAAACTGTTGTCCTGACTCTCTGTGGTTGTTAAAAATCCCATGGCACTTATCGTAAGGGTGTCATGGCTAAATTCCCAATCTGGCCCCATTACTTTTTTTATTTAACTAGGCAAGTCAGTTAAGAACAGATTCTTATTTACAATGACAGCCTACCCCGGACAAACCCTAAACCGGGCAACGCTGGGCCAAATGTGCACCACCCTATGGAACTCCCAATCACAGCTGGTTGTGACACAGCCTGGAATTGAACCAGGGTCTGTAGTGACCCCTCTAACACTGAGAGGCAGTGCCTTAGACTGCTGCGCCACTCAGGAGCCCCATGGCTACCTAATCATCCCCCTCATTCCTAGTTGGCATATACATTTGAAGGTTGGAGTATTTAAAACTTGTTTTTCAACCACTCCACAAATGTCTTATTTGTCTTATTGACAAACTATAGTTTTGGCAAGTCGGTTAGGACATATACTTTGTGCATGACACAAGTAATCTTTCCAACAATTGTTTACAGACAGATTATTTCACTTATAATTCACTGTATCACAATTCCAGTGGGTCAGAAGTTTACATACACTAAGTTGACTGTGCCTTTAAACAGCTTGGAAAATTCCATAAAATGATGTCATGGCTTTAGAAGCTTCTGATAGGCTAATTGACATCAATTGGAGGTGTACCACTGGATGTTTTTCAAGGCCTACCTTCAAACTCACTGCCTCTTTGCTTGACATCATGGGAAAATCAAAAGAAATCAGCCAAGATCTCAGAAAATAAATTGTAGAACTCCACAAGTCTGGTTCATCCTTGGGAGCAATTTCCAAATGCCTGAAGGTACCATGTTCATCTGTACAAACAATAGTACTGAAGTATAAACACCATGGGACCACGCAGCTGTCATACCGCTCAGGAAGGAAACGTGTTCTGTCCCATAGAGATGAACGTACTTTAGTGCGAAAAGTGCAAATCAATCCCAGAACAACAGCAAAGGACCTTGTGAAGATGCTGGAGGAAACAGGTGCAAAAGTATCTATATCCACAGTAAAATGAGTCCTATATCGACAAGTTTGTGTTCAGCAAGGAAGAAGCCACTGCTTCAAAACCACCATAAAAAAGCCAGACTGCGGTTTGCATATGGGGACACATATTGTACTTTTTGGAGAAATGTCCTCTGGTCTGATAAAACAAAAATCTAACTGTTTGGCTATAATAACCATCATTATCTTTGGAGGAAAAAGGAGGAGACTTGCAAGCCGAAGAACACCATTCCAACCGTGAAGCACGGGGGTGGCAGCATCAAGTTGTGGGGGTGCTTTGCTGCAGGAGAGACTGGTGCACTTCACAAAGTAGATGGTATCATGAGGATGGAAAAAGATGTGGATATATTGAAGCAACATCTCAAGACATGAGTCAGGAAGTTAAATCTTGGTCGCAAATGGGTCTTCCAAATGGACAATGACCCTAACCATACTTCCAAAGTTGTGGCAAAATGGCTTAAGGACAACAAAGTCAAGGTATTGGTGGCCATCACAAAGCCCTGACCTCAATCCTATAGAAAATTTGTGGGTAGAACTGAAAAAGCGTGTGCAAGCAAGGAGGCCTACAAACCTGACTCAGTTACAACAGGGGGCCCTTTAGGATGCAAAACATAGGGAATAGGGGCCATTTAGGATGCACTACATAGGGAATAGGGGGCCATTTAGGATGCACTTCATAGAGAATAGGAGACCATTTAGGATGCACTACATAGGGAATAGGGGGCCATTTAGGATGCACTACATAGGGAATAGGGGGCCATTTAGGATGCACTACATAGGGAATTTGGAGGCCATTTAGGATGCACTACATAGGGAATAGGAGACCATTTAGGATGCACTACATAGGGAATAGGGGGCCATTTAGGATGCACTACATAGGGAATAGGGGGCCATTTAGGATGCACTACATAGGGAATAGGGGGCCATTTAGGATGCACTTCATAGAGAATAGGAGGCCATTTAGGATGCACTACATAGGGAATAGGGGGCCATTTAGGATGCACTACATAGGGAATAGGGGGCCATTTAGGATGCACTACATAGGGAATAGGGGGCCATTTAGGATGCACTACATAGGGAATAGGAGACCATTTAGGATGCACTACATAGGGAATAGGGGGCCATTTAGGATGCACTACATAGGGAATAGGGGGCCATTTAGGATGCACTACATAGGGAATAGGGGGCCATTTAGGATGCACTTCATAGAGAATAGGAGGCCATTTAGGATGCACTACATAGGGAATAGGGGGCCATTTAGGATGCACTACATAGGGAATAGGGGGCCATTTAGGATGCACTACATAGGGAATAGGAGGCCATTTAGGATGCACTACATAGGGAATAGGGGGCCATTTAGGATGCACTACATAGGGAATAGGGGGCCATTTAGGATGCACTACATAGGGAATAGGAGGCCATTTAGGATGCACTTCATAGAGAATAGGAGGCCATTTAGGATGCACTACATAGGGAATAGGGGGCCATTTAGGATGCACTACATAGGGAATAGGGGGCCATTTAGGATGCACTACATAGGGAATAGGGGGCCATTTAGGATGCACTACATAGGGAATAGGGGGCCATTTAGGATGCACTACATAGGGAATAGGGGGCAATTTAGGATGCAAGCCTATATCTACATTAGTATGAGACCTGTGACATCAGCCTATTCGAGGCCACAACAAACTTTATGGACTAAGAATCGATAAACACCAAACATCACCTCTTCCTGGTTGGTGCTAAAAAGCCTGACCGACTAGCTGTCAATCACCCTCCTCATCATGAATATTCATGAGCAGCCTTGGCCTGCAGTTTATTGTGTTTGTTTTGTTCTCTCTCTGTGTGAACGACGGCCAGCCCCCACCTACAGTGCTTTAGAACCAACCAGCCCACACATTGGTGGGTATGGAAACCCAACCGGCGGAGCGAACGCTTCCTCTATCGCCATGAATATTCATTCACACCTGCCTCCGGCGGAACTTTCCAGGTTCCTGCTGTATACCGCCGAGACAGAACTTTGGAGCTGAGCTTTGTGTGTGTGTGTATGTGTGCGTATGTGTGTATGTGTGAATGTATGTGTGTATGTGCGTATGTGTATGTGTGTATGTGTGAATGTATGTGTGTATGTGTGAATGTATGTGTGTATGTATGTGTGTGCGTGTGTGTGTGTGTGTGTGTGCTCACACAAGCTAATACTTTTGTTCAGTTATAATTCAAATAGACTTGGACTTGTTCATCTCTTGTATCAATCACCTGTAGAGCCTGAATAACTATATTTCCCCTTCCCATTAAGACCTATTTAGTGTTTTAGTGTGACCTCATTTTGTGTTTCATCCTCTCTCTGAAAGTGCACAGTCCTCATATTCCGTAGCCGTGTGACTGAGTGAGGTCACCAGAGGTCAAGGCTGATTTGTTTAACAGAGTAATAGCTCTTCCATTATGCAAATTAGCGCAGTCTCTCTGCCTCTGGGCTCTAATGAGCTGCATTTATTAGTGCTATGATACCCAGCCTCAAAAAATAACGCCGCTATTTACCTCAAGGGACGCTCGTGATGTCACTAAATGGAGAAGACGGCGGTGATGCAACGTTGGAATGGTTTTGGAAAGGTTTGGAAACTGTAGGGTAGGAAAACCCTTCGGCTGGCAGCAGGGGTGCTGGAGTTTAGTGTGTTGGTGAGTTGCGTTGGGGATTGATGGTGTAGCCCACAGCTGTGTATGTCAGTCCCATGCCAACTTCTCAGTTTGTAAGTCTATAGATCTATAAGCAGTTCCTCAGTAGGCCTGTCTCTCTCTCTCTCTCACTCACTCACTCACTCACTCACTCACTCACTCACTCACTCACTCACTCACTCACTCACTCACTCACTCACTCACTCACTCACTCACTCACTCACTGACTCACTCACTCACTCACTCACTCACTCACTCACTCACTCACTCACTCTCCCTCCTTCCCTCCCTCTGTTTCTTCCTTCCTTCCTCCTGTTCCCTCTCTCTTCCTGAATCCTAAGCGTGTTGTAGAGTGTGAAGGGAGGGAGTCGGAAGACAGGAGAACATGGCATGCTCATTAAAGACAGACTTATTGGATGAGCCCCGTTACACAGAGAGAAAAGAAAGAACATCTCCTCTCAAATGACTGTGAGGACTGTTGGGCGAGAACAGTGGGAGAGAACAGTGGGAGAGAACAGAGGGAGAGAACAGAGGGAGGGAAGGTTTGAGAGAGAGAGAGAGAGAGAGAGAGAGCGTGAGAGAGAGAGAGAGAGCGTGAGAGAGAGAGAGAGCGTGAGAGCGTGAGAGAGAGAGAGAGAGAGAGAGAGAGAGAGAGAGAGAGAGAGTTTATTTTTCTGCTACCTAGGCTATATATGGGAAACGTATCTGTGCCCAGAGATACCCACTGCAGATGGTAGTTATGTGTCTCTGTGTGTATGTTTGTGTGTGCGTGTTGTGGAGGCTGCTGAGGGGAGGACGGCTCATAATAATGGCTGGAACTGAGCAAATGGAATGGCATCAAACACAATGAAACCATGTGTTTGATGTACTTGATACCGTTCCACTAATTACCACGAGCCAGTCCTCCCCAATTAAGGTGCTACCAACCTCCTGTAGTGTGTGCATGTGTACGTGTACATGAGAAGATGGAGAGACACAACAACCTGATGTCCCCCCCTCCTACACAGCGGATTCAAATAATCAAGGAATCATCAAGCTTTAATTATTTGAATGAGCTGTGTAGTGCTAGGGGGGAAAAAACTAAACCAAGGACAGAGTTTGGGGAAAACTGATCTAATGGCATCTCATCTAGGGTTGCAGAGGGAGGGTATATTACTGGAAACTTTCTAAGTTTACCAGTAAACTACTCACATTTTCCTATCTTTCAGATATTTTATGTAAATTGTCACAAGACATCTAGTGGCCCTTTTGGGTACTTCAGATGCCTGTAACCATCTCTGGCCCTCTATGGGTCCTTAATAATGTACATGTAAAAATATATGAAATAAGATTATTTGAAAATAAAACAAATTATGACAAAGCTATAAAACATGATCCTAAATATAAACCATCAACTTAGTGAATACCATTGGTGTTTAATATGAGGATTTAGCATGAAATATCTCTATTACATGTTTTTACTAACGTGTATTTATTTGACTGTGTTAATATGTATTCATTGTCAATGTTTTGGCGTCAAAGCGGAGTCAGATGTGAAAACAGTGAAGAGTCGCAGAGAAAATGCCTTTGTTGATTTGATGCTTTTTCTCATTAGAATATTTTCTCTTAAACCGTATGGTCTGTCTACTAGAAACTCTTGAACCGTATGGTCTGTCTACTAGGAACTCTTAAACCGTATGGTCTGTCTACTAGGAACTCTTGAACCGTATGGTCTGTCTACTAGGAACTCTTGAACCGTATGGTCTGTCTACTAGGAACTCTTGAAACGTATGGTCTGTCTACTAGGAACTCTTGAAACGTATGGTCTGTCTACTAGGAACTCTTAAACCGTATGGTCTGTCTACTAGGAACTCTTGAACCGTATGGTCTGTCTACTAGGAACTCTTAAACCGTATGGTCTGTCTACTAGGAACTCTTGAACCGTATGGTCTGTCTACTAGGAACTCTTGAAACGTATGGTCTGTCTACTAGGAACTCTTGAAACGTATGGTCTGTCTACTAGGAACTCTTGAACCGTATGGTCTGTCTACTAGGAACTCTTGAAACGTATGGTCTGTCTACTAGGAACTCTTAAACCGTATGGTCTGTCTACTAGAAACTCTTGGAAAATATCAACACAGATATAATAAATTAATATTATGTATGAATAATTAAATCAAAAAGTTATTCAAGTATAAATTACCAAAGTTACGATAGATTGCCATAGATTTACTTTTAATTACCAAAATTACTGAAGATTCTGGTAACTTTGTCAAATTACCGGTAGATTTTCAACTCTACTCTCAACTGAAGAAGGCAGCAAAGAAGCATTGTTAACCATGATATTCCTAAAGGGACCAAGTCCAGTTGGTTCTAGTCGATTTCAGTTCTAAATGCTGTATTGGTATGACAAAAGTACATATTTGTATTGCATATAATACCGATAGTGTCTAGTCCCTGTGGAATCTAGTCCACTACGTTCTAGTTCTAAATAGAATATGCTGAATGTCCTTAATATGCTGATTGTCCTTAATGTGCTGAAAGTCCTTAATGTAAATGCTAACAATGCATGTAGGTTGACTGGTACAAAGTGACCTAATAATGTTAGCACACACAAATCAGTAGATATCTGTCCTAGAGACTCTGTCCTAGAGGCTCTGTCCTAGAGACTCTGTCCTACAGGCTCTGTCCTACAGGCTCTGTCCTACAGGCTCTGTCCTAGAGGCTGTCCTAGAGACTCTGTCCTAGAGACTCTGTCCTAGAGGCTCTGTCCTAGAGGCTGTCCTAGAGACTCTGTCCTAGAGACTCTGTCCTAGAGGCTCTGTCCTAGAGACTCTGTCCTAGAGACTCTGTCCTACAGGCTCTGTCCTAGAGACTCTGTCCTAGAGGCTCTGTCCTAGAGACTCTGTCCTAGAGGCTCTGTCCTAGAGGCTCTGTCCTAGAGGCTCTGTCCTAGAGACTCTGTCCAAGAGGCTCTGTCCTAGAGGCTCTGTCCTAGAGACTCTGTCCTAGAGGCTCTGTCCTAGAGACTCTGTCCTAGAGGCTCTGTCCTAGAGACTCTGTCCTAGAGGCTCTGTCCTAGAGACTCTGTCCTAGAGGCTCTGTCCTAGAGGGTCTGTCCTAGAGACTCTGTCCTAGAGGCTCTGTCCTTGAGGCTCTGTCCTAGAGGCTCTGTCCTAGAGGGTCTGTCCTATAGGCTCTGTCCTAGAGGCTCAGTCCTAGAGACTCTGTCCTAGAGGCTCTGTCCTAGAGACTCTGTCCTAGAGGGTCTGTCCTAGAGGGTCTGTCCTAGAGACTCTGTCCTAGAGACTCTGTCCTAGAAGCTCTGTCCTAGAGGCTCTGTCCTAGAGGCTCTGTCCTAGAGACTCTGTCCTACAGGCTCTGTCCTAGAGACTCTGTCCTAGAGACTCCTAGAGGCTCTGTCCTAGAGACTCTGTCCTAGAGGCTCTGTCCTAGAGACTCTGTCCTAGAGACTCTGTTCTACAGGCTCTGTCCTACAGGCTCTGTCCTAGAGACTCTGTCCTAGAGGCTCTGTCCTAGAGACTCTGTCCTACAGGCTCTGTCCTAGAGGCTCTGCCCTTGAGACTCTGTCCTAGAGACTCTGTCTTAGAGACTCTGTCCTAGAGACTCTGTCCTAGAGGACAGAGACACAGGATGAGGATGAGACGCAGTCATCACCATGTCATATATGTTAGTAAAGCTTTTAGTCACTCAGTTACTCACAGCAACATCATCAGATTTACTGATACCTATCTACAGTGCCTTGCGAAAGTATTCGGCCCCCTTGAACTTTGCAACCTTTTGCCACATTTCAGGCTTCAAACATAAAGATATAAAACTGTATTTTTTGTGAAGAATCAACAACAAGTGGGACACAATCATGAAGTGGAACGACATTTATTGGATATTTCAAACTTTTTTAACAAATCAAAAACTGAAAAATTGGGCGTGCAAAATTATTCAGCCCCTTTACTTTCAGTGCAGCAAACTCTCTCCAGAAGTTCAGTGAGGATCTCTGAATGATCCAATGTTGACCTAAATGACTAATGATGATAAATACAATCCACCTGTGTGTAATCAAGTCTCCGTATAAATGCACCTGCACTGTGATAGTCTCAGAGGTCCGTTAAAAGCGCAGAGAGCATCATGAAGAACAAGGAACACACCAGGCAGGTCCGAGATACTGTTGTGAAGAAGTTTAAAGCCGGATTTGGATACAAAAAGATTTCCCAAGCTTTAAACATCCCAAGGAGCACTGTGCAAGCGATAATATTGAAATGGAAGGAGTATCAGACCACTGCAAATCTACCAAGACCTCCTACCAAGGAGAAGACTGATCAGAGATGCAGCCAAGAGGCCCATGATCACTCTGGATGAACTGCAGAGATCTACAGCTGAGGTGGGAGACTCTGTCCATAGGACAACAATCAGTCGTATATTGCACAAATCTGGCCTTTA
>NC_048579.1:68596618-68614118 GCF_013265735.2 Oncorhynchus mykiss
TCCATACAGGATACTCTTAATTGGGTTACACTGTCATTCAGAGGGAATTGGAGCTATAATTATGAGGGCGGTGGACTCCTGGCTAAATGTGATATTGTTCTATTTCAGATTAGGAGAGGACATTAGAGGACATTCCTGGTTCAGTTGATATCCTGCCAGAGTGTGGTTTTCTGATGTTGTGTGACACCTGAAGTCTGTACCAGGATCAGTGGCCCCCAGGATATCACAACATGTTTGATATCACACACAGGTGCTGAGACGTGTGTGTGTGTGTGTGTGTGTGTGTGTGTGTGTGTGTGTGTGTGTGTGTGTGTGTGTGTGTGTGTGTGTGTGTGTGTGTGTGTGTGTGTGTACTCACATGTTAGATTTTTGTTCTGGAATATCTTCCCAGCCAATATGAACCTGTCACTTGAACATCTCTATCAGTTTATTGAAGCCCCCAGCACCTACCTGCTTAGGATAGATCATGACAACTGTGTTCATATGTTGTGTGAGGCAGTCATACAAGCTATATTGCATTACTTTGTGGTTAAATGATCTCTAAACCTCTCAACACATTAGCATTACTTTCACAGCACAAGTAGACTGGCGATAGGGAGAGGCCTTGGGACGCATAGTCCCGCATCACTTGGGTTCTCACCGTAATGAAATGAACTAGACGAATTGTATCTCCAACACGGATTCAACTGGAAGTCGCAGAACAATGGTCTCTGTTCGTAACCAAGAGCGACATTTTTATAATTACCATTCAACTTCACGTCCTTGATGGAGAACACTGCCATTACTTATTCATGTCATATCACTGTCACCTGTATGGAGAGGGAGGGAGGGAGGGAGGGAGGGAGGGAGGGAGGGAGGGAGGGAGGGAGGGAGGGAGGGAGGGAGGGAGGGAGGGAGGGAGGGAGGGAGGAACAGAGATAGCGAGAAAGACAGAGAGAATCACATATCTGTGTGTAGATGCGATGCTGAAGGACATTCTTGTCACACAGCATTATGAAGAGCGTGAGTAGCTGCTCTTAGTATTCAGCGGAGAAATGGATGCATCTGGAGAGAGAGGTGGTGAAACAGAGAGATAGAGAGAGGGTGAAAGAGAGAGGGTGAAAGAGAGAGAAGGTCCCTGAGGACCTGTGGTAGCGGTGGACTGCAGGTAGAGGCTCAGCCTGCTCTCCTCTCTCTCCCTCGCCACTCCCCACCGCACAGGCCCCTGTTGCTATGGTAACGTAGGGCGAGCCGAGCAGAGCCTACGCAGTGGGGAGAGAGAGATAGAGAGAGAGAAAGAAAGAGAGAGAGGAGTCAGGGGGATCCAGTCTTTCTCTACTATGTTGGAATCAAACGCAGGAAGGAATGGGAAGAGGTTCTCTCACTCAGGTCCACCTTAGTGAAATCGTGTCTGCGTCTCATCCCTAGAAGTCTTCTACTCCAGACCTGTACTCTAGCACTCTAAGAATGATGTACTCTAAGACGTACTCTAGTACTCTAACAATGACAGACAGAACGACAGGCAGACAGGCAGACAGACAGACAGACAGGCAGACAGGCAGACAGACAGACAGACAGACAGACAAGCAGACAGACAAGCAGACAGACAGACAGACAGATCTCTATCAACACTATTAACACACACTATGTGTGTGTTAATTATGCCAGGAAGATTTTGTTAGAGGCACTAGCGTAATTAGTGACAGGCCAAAATTAAAGGTGTCACCTTCACAACAGAGTGAAATCAGGAAATCACAGACATCTTGCTTTCATACCACAACCATTTCCATTTCCTGCTGTGTCTGTACCTACTGTTAACACAGCATGGTTGCCAACAGAACACTTACCCTAAGTTCAAATACATTGGGAGTCTGGGAGTAGCCTCAAATGGCCTTTATAGCTGGTCTCCAGTGCTGCACTTGTATGCAAGTGTGTGTGTGTGTGTGTGTGTGTGTGTGTGTGTGTGTGTGTGTGTGTGTGTGTGTGTGTGTGTGTGTGTGTGTGTGTGTTAGTGTGTGAGCTCCATATCTAAAACTGCCTGGGGTAAAGCTTATTAACACCACCGAGCAATAGCGCCCTGATAAGTGGCCACTAATCAGATGGCATTTTAGTCACAGTAAGGAGAGATATTGCATCTGTGTGTGTGTGTGTGTGTGTGTGTGTGTGTGTGTGTGTGTGTGTGTGTGTGTGTGTGTGTGTGTGTGTGTGTGTGCGTGTGTGTGTGTGTGTGTGTGTGTGCGTGTGTGTGTGTGTGTGTGTGTTAATTTCTCGACATCAAAGCAAATGGCCTCATTACTACGCCTGTCTGAAGATGATATATATTTTATTCTATTTAAAAGAGGAGTAAAATATCTAAATATGAAGAGAAAACAGTATTTATTTCATTCATTAGGCAGAGCTACTGTTCAACCATCAGATGAGCCGCGTCACCATGATCATAAAAGCCTTTCGTTTGGGTGAAGCTGAAAGCTACACGAAGCAGCTGTGACATTCTGGCCTTTCCACATTCCCCTGAAGATGATTTGCTTATAGCACGTGAGAGTAGAGAGGAAGCCAATGTTAAAACATTCTGTCACATTGGTGCTAAGATGCTGACCAGAACATGCCTCTATAGTTGTGGAATAGTAACATAGTGGATGATACCTGCTGCTTTCTGAAGTCTCTGCTGTAACACTGTGTGGGATTTATCAAGATATACTTTGTTAAAAGTGTGATGAAAGTAGGATATGAGTCTGGAAGTTATACACACCTTTGAATGTAGAGTCTTTCCCTGAGAAGAGCAATGCAATAACACTGTTGAGTTCCTGGTTCTGTTGTTAAGACTGTTGACGGCAGCTCTGACACATCCAGTCATGAGCAAACCGGCCCTCGGGTCCATCTCTTTGTCGAAGCACATTCCCCCGTGACCGGCCTAACTCGGCGAGTCACCAATGTTGTATCAAGTCCTTTCTGGTTGTGTTGTTGGACAGCCATTAACTGTAGCAGAGCCCGAGATAATTCCACTGTAATTAACATCTGTGTAATCAAGTTTCTGCTCCCATTCTGCCTCTGTGTTCCGAAACAGACAAACAAAAGAGACACGTGGCCATGCAAGCCATAACGCCACTAATTACACAAACATATCCAATTAACTACACGCAGGCCGTTTTTCATCTGCGAGACGCGCACAGGACGCACGGCTTCTGAACGGGCATATGTACGGACACACACAGAGAGCAAAGGGGTTCCTTTATGCTCCTAATAAACACAGTTAATTAATTAGTCATGGACATCATAGTCCTCCGTTCTCTCTCTTGTTTGGAGCCGTGGAGAAACTCGCTGTTTGTGATTCTTCTGACGTTGATTGGAAGTTGATGAAACATTGGCTTTGAACACAAGTCAGCTGCAGATGACTGCGATTCCAGGGAAGTGTGTGTGTGTGTGTGTGTGTGTGTGTGTGTGTGTGTGTGTGTGTGTTTGTGTGTGTGTGTGTGTGTGTGTGTGTGTGTGTGTGTGTGTGTGTGTGTGTGTGTGTGTGTGTGTGTGTGTGTGTGTGTGTGTGTGTGTGTGTGTGTGTGTGTGTGTGTGTGTGTGTGCGTGCTTTGTGTGTGCGCGCTAGTGTGTGTGCGTGCGTGCATTATGTGTTTGTGTGTGTGTGTATATTGTGTTAGAGTATCAAAGGACCATAGATCAGACTGTGATCCTATCAGCACAGAGATGAACACACATGCTGTCGAGCTCCTATGGTCTCCCCTTCATCTCTCTCATCCTATAGATCACACAGAGAGACTCCTCACCTATATTAACTATACCATCCATCTCTTAGCCTGACACCATGGGTAAGGGAACACAACCCTTTGACTGGGATAACATTACCTAGAGTGACAGTTAAAACGTGGGATCCTTTTTGGCCCAGCCTTGGACCTCTGTCCCACCCCACCTGGCCTCATCCTAACTGTGGTACCTACCTGGCCTCACCCAAACTGTGGTGGCCCCTGCTCTTCCTGTGGTACCTACCTGGCCTCATCCTAACTGTGGTGGCCCCTGCTCTTCCTGTGGTACCTACCTGGCCTCATCCTAACTGTGGTACCTACATGGCCTCATCCTAACTGTGGTACCTACCTGGCCTCACCCTAACTGTGGTGGCCCCTGCTCTTCCTGTGGTACCTACCTGGCTTCATCCTAACTGTGGTGGCCCCTGCTCTTCCTGGTGTACCTACCTGGCCTCACCCTAACTGTGGTGGCCCCTGCTCTTCCTGTGGTACCTACCTGGCCTCACCCTAACTGTGGTGGCCCCTGCTCTTCCTGTGGTACCTACCTGGCCTCACCCTAACTGTGGTACCTACCTGGCCTCACCCTAACTGTGGTACCTACCTGGCTTCATCCTAACTGTGGTACCTACCTGGCCTCACCCTAACTGTGGTACCTACCTGGCCTCACCCTAACTGTGGTACCTACCTGGCGTCACCCTAACTGTGGTGGCCCCTGCTCTTCCTGTGGTACCTACCTGGCCTCACCCTAACTGTGGTGGCCCCTGCTCTTCCTGTGGTACCTACCTGGCCTCACCCTAACTGTGGTAACTACCTGGCCTCACCCTAACTGTGGTACCTACCTGGCTTCATCTTAACTGTGGTACCTACCTGGCCTCACCCTAACTGTGGTACCTACCTGGCCTCACCCTAACTGTGGTACCTACCTGGCTTCATCTTAACTGTGGTACCTACCTGGCCTCACCCTAACTGTGGTACCTACCTGGCCTCACCCTAACTGTGGTACCTACCTGGCCTCATATTAACGGTGGTGGCCCCTGCTCTTCCTGTGGTACCTACCTGGCCTCACCCTCACTGTGGTGGCCCTTGCTCTTCCTGTGGTACCTACCTGGCCTCACCCTAACTGTGGTGGCCCCTGCTCTTCCTGTGGTACCTACCTGGCCTCATCCTAACGGTGGTGGCCCCTGCTCTTCCTGTGGTACCTACCTGGCCTCACCCTAATTGTGGTGGCCCCTGCTCTTCCTGTGGTACCTACCTGGCCTCACCCTAACTGTGGTGGCCCCTGCTCTTCCTGTGGTACCTACCTGGCCTCATCCTAACTGTGGTGGCCCCTGCTCTTCCTGTGGTACCTACCTGGCCTCACCCTAACTGTGGTGGCCCCTGCTCTTCCTGTGGTACCTACCTGGCCTCACCCTAACTGTGGTGGCCCCTGCTCTTCCTGGTGTACCGACCTGGCCTCATCCTCACTCTGGTGGCCCCTGCTCTTCCTGTGGTACCTACCTGGCCTCACCCTCACTGTGGTGGCCCCTGCTCTTCCTGTGGCCCCACTAGAGGACACACACACATTGAGAGTTATGTAAAACACCACACACACACACTCACTCTAGTTCGAGCCCTCCACCAACTGAGCCCCCACGGCTCTGACTCTGTTAGTGGAACACACTGTGGCTGGTGTAAATTGGGTTGTAGGGGAAATCCATCCTCATCCAGACATGTTCTCTGTAATGGCTTGGTGATGTTAAAACAGAACTTTGAATAACTGATTTGCTCATATTCAAGTGAGCTGTTTCATATACAGTACCAGGTAAAAGTTTGGACACATCTACTCATTCCAGGGTTTTTCTTTATTTTTACTATTTTCTACATTGTTGAATAATAGTGAAGACATCAAAACTATGAAATAACACATATGGAATCATGTAGTAACCCAAACATGACGCTTGGTTGAGAGAATACCAAGAGTGTGCAAAGCTCTCATCAAGGCAAAGGGTGGCTAATTTGAAACATTTGTTAAACACTTTTTTGGTTAATACATGATTCCATGTTTGTTATTTCTGGACCCTTTCTTTCTAAAATTATCTGCTGAAATTGTTGCAACCCCTATTACTAGCCTGTTCAACCTCTCTTTCGTGTCGTCTTAGATTCCCAAAGATTGGGAAGCAGCTGCGGTCATCCCCCTCTTCAAAGGGGGGGGACACTCTTGACCCAAACTGCTACAGACCTACCCTGCCTTTCTAAGGTCTTCGAAAGCCAAGTCAACAAACAGATTACCAACCTTTTCCAATCCCACCACACCTTCTCCGCTATGCAATCTGGTTTCAGAGCTGGTCATGGGTGCACCTCAGCCACGCTCAAGGTCCTAAACGATATCTTAACTTAATACTGTGCAGCCGTATTCATTGACCTGGCTAAGGCTTTCTACTCAATCGAAATCAATCACCACATCCTCATCAGCAGACTCGATAGCCTTGGTTTCTCAAATGATTGCCTCGCCTGCTTCACCAACTACTTCTCTGATAGAGTTCAGTGTGTCAAATCGGAAGGCCTGTTGTCCGGGCCTCTGGCAGTCTCTATGGGGGTGCCACAGGGTTCAATTCTTGGACCGACTCTCTTCTCTGTATACATCAATGATGTCGCTGTTGCTGCTGGTGAGTCTCTGATCCACCTCTACGCAGACGACACCATTCTGTATACTTCTGGCCCTTCTTTGGACACAGTGTTAACAACACTCCAGACGAGCTTCAATGCCATACAACACTCCTTCCGTGGCCTCCAATTGTTCTTAAATACAAGTAAAACTAAATGTATGCTCTTCAAAACTGACCATCCTACAGATCCTCGACTTCGGCGATGTAATTTACAAAATAGCCTCCAATACCCTACTCAATAAATTGGATGCAGTCTATCACAGTGCCATCCGTTTTGTCACCAAACCTCCATATATCCTACCCACCACTTTCGACCTTTACACTCTCGTTGGCTGACCCTTGCTTCATACTCGTCGCCAAACCCACTGGCTCCAGGTCATCTACAAGACCCTGCTAGGTAAAGTCCCCCCTTATCTCAGCTCGCTGGTCACCATAGTAGCACCCACCTGTAGCACGCACTCCAGCAGGTATGTCTCTCTGGTCACCATAGCAGCACCCACCTGTAGCACGCACTCCAGCAGGTATGTCTCTCTGGTCACCCCCAAAACCAATTCTTCCTTTGGCCGCCTCTCCTTCCAGTTCTCTGCTGCCAATGACTGGAACGAACTACAAAAATCTCTGACACTGGAAACACTTATCTGCCTCACTAGCTTTAAGCATCAGCTGTCAGAGCAGCTCACAGATTACTGCACCTGTACATAGCCCATCTATAATTTAGCCCAAACAACTACCTCTCCTCCTACTGTATTTATTTATTTATTTTGCTCCTTTGCACCCCATTATTTCTATCTCTACCTTGCACATTCTTCCATTGCAAATCTACCATTCCAGTGTTTTACTTGCTATATTGTATTTACTTCGCCACCATGGCCTTTTTTGCCTTTACCTCCCTTATCTCACCTCATTTGCTCACATTGTACATCGACTTATTTTTCTACTGTATTATTGACTGTATGTTTGTTTTACTCCATGTGTAACTCTGTGTTGTTGTATGTGTCGAACTGCTTTGCTTTATCTTGGCCAGGTCGCAATTGTAAATGAGAACTTGTTCTCAACTTGCCTACCTGGTTAAATAAAGGTGTTTTGATGTCTTCACTATTATTCAACAATGTAGTAAAAATTCAGAAAAACCCTGGAATGAGTAGATGTGTCCAAACTTTTGACTGGTACAGTACGTCTTCCATCCTAACTCTCACCTCAAAAGAAAATAGCCAAAATCCCAAAATCTCTGTCCACCATTATCTCTCTCTCTCTCTCTCTCACTCTCTTTCCCTCTCACTCTCCCCTCAGCCTCTGCCCTTTTCCTCCCTAAATAAATGTCCTCCTGCATGCACCACGTGCAGATTGGGAAATGTGGTAAACGCCAGCATTCATCACTGTCTCCCTGAGTTATTGTCCTCTCCTACTCTCTCTCTCTCCTCTCATTCTCTCTCTCTCCTCTGTCTCTCTTTCCCTCATTCTTTTTTGGAGAGTATTGGTAGTTCGGTCTGTCGGTTTTCAAAACCCCCAGCTGTGTGTATGTGTACCTGTGCGTGTGTGTGTGTGTGTGTGGAGAGAAGGTTCTGCTGCCGGGATCCTGAGGGACTTCTACTGGTGCACACTGGCTTGTTCTTATTAATGCTGCTGGCTGCTAGGAGATTTAGCAGACTGGAGCCTGGGCAGAGGCTGAGGGGAGGAAACAGCCTTGTCCTGTCTCCACTGGGGAGGAGAGTAGAGAGAGAGATGTTTTTTTTATTCATTCTTGCCTGTTCCCTCTCTCTCTCCCTCTGTCTCATTTTTGTTCTTGTGTTCTCTCTCTCTCTCTGTTGGGAGTGTCAGAAGAAAATGGCTGCAGTTGCCAGGGGGTGTTCAATATCCCTGCACTTAAGAGGTTTGAGATAGGATTCTGTAGTAGCAGGGTTGGCTGGCTGATTGTGAGTGCTGTGTAGGAGTGTTTATGCGTGCATGTGTGGCTGTGTGTGGCTGTGTGTGTGTGTGTGTGTGTGTGTGTGTGGCTGTGTGTGTGTGTGTGTGTGTGTGTGTGTGTGTGTGTGTGTGTGTGTGTGTGTGTGTGTGTGTGTGTGTGTGTGTGTGTGTGTGTGTGTGTGTGTGTGTGTGTGCGTGTGTGTGGCTGTGTGTGAGTGTGTGTAGGGTTGTGTGAAAAGACAGAGAGGAGTGAAAGAGCACCAAGTCATCTGTAAGTGGCTGAAGTGGTGTCCTTTGGCCTCCGAGATCAGTGTGAACCATGAAATGGAGGGTCGTGGTATTTTAGCCCTAGGGCCAGTCCTTAGCTGTGAAACAGTCTTCAGTGTTCAGGACCCCTCAATGTTTTTCCTACCATGAACCAGACCCTGGTCTCTGTCAATGACTCGTCTTGATCCACTCTCCAATGGGGTGAATAGCCGTTGTTCACTCATGCATTCGTAGATCAGTGGCCTTCGTTTATTAAAGGAGGTTGTTGTATCTGTGAATGCCCTGACCCCCCCCCCCCCCCAGCTTCTGACACACACAGGATGTCAGTTCAGGTTATTAAAGGCCTTTGCTGGGAGATTCGCCACGCATTCCTTGACAGATCCTCAGAAGAAGGAGGAAGAAGGGATGTAAAAAGGAGGAATCTGTGGAATCCTTGACTGTCATTGTCCTCTCAGCCAAAGTTCTGACCACCCCCACCCGACCCCTTGGTGAGTGACAGACCCATTGTCCAATCGAGAGGCCTCCCTTGGACCCCATTTGAAGTTATCATTTTGAGGACCCTGTTGGACTGAAGTGTTCTAGGGATGGATTTTTCTTTTGTTGAGAAACCCTGGTATGTCCATATGAACTTGTGTACAAGTGTGCAAGCAGCATCCATGCAGGGGCCCACATCCCCCAAATGGCCCTTATCCTCTCTTGTCATTATTGTGACCCCTGTGGCCTCTGTCAACTTTTCTTAATGACAGTTGCCATTGTCCCCCTGTTGGAATGGGTGAAAGGCGTTGGGACAGTGAATACAGTAATACAGGAGCAGTCCTGTTGATTGTCATGCTGACCCTCAGCCTGAGGCCACTGTTTGGCTTACTGTATGCTACTAATTTGACTGACATCACGACTTGGGAATGACTTGGTCTGTAGCTCATCTAGAATATGGGGGAAAGAGGACAGAATCATAGTGGTCTATGCAGGTTTAAGCCAAGGACAAAAGGAGGTTCAATATTGTCCTTCAATTCCCCATTGACTGGACTTCTGGGACTCTACTGTACGGATCCACAATGCAGAATTAACCCTGCTTTGTCCTGGCCTCTTTAACCCCTTCTATTGACCTGTCAGGCTTTCTCCCTGTCCAACTCTGCATGTTCAGTGCTGTTCCAGTTAATAGGAGTCTCCCCACTGCAATTCTGACAATTCCCTCAGTCAAGTCTAGATTCAAATTTGTCCTCTTCTTATCGCCCATCACAAATGAGAGGATGAGAGGGTTTGGTCCTAAATTGCTATTTCTTCCCAGTAACCCCCTACTCATTGGGAAGTGTGTCGGGCCCCTTCTCCCACAATGCAGTGCTGCATTATTAATGGGACGGCTATGGTAGTAGTGGCGGTGACGTCTCTGGGCCGACTGAAACACAGTTGGGTGACAGAGAAGAAAAGGCCCTCATTAAAATGGTAAAGAGTTAGAAGGGACTAATCCCTTAATCTCGGTCCCTGGCCCCCGGGTCTGGCCCCGGCCCCGACTTATGCCTCCTTAAAGAGGAGATGAGGGGGAACGGGGCCCTTAATGTTGCCCCCAGGCTTTACCTCAGGGCTGTATTAGGGAACGGGCCAGGATCGGCGACTGGAGGAAGGTGATGGGGAAGAATGAGGAGAGAGATTAGGGAGGGGAGAGGGGAAGGGAGGAAGAGGGGAAGAGAGGAAGAGGGGAAGAGATGAAGAGGGGAAGCAAGGGCCCTGGGTAATTTGCCAGAAATGCACTGATGGTGGTGGTGTAACTGAGTCAGGTTAGTAGGCCTCCTTGCTCGCACACTCTTTCTCAGTTCTGCCCACAAATTGTCTATAGGATTGAGGTGAGGGCTTTGTGATGGCCACTCCAATACCTTGACTTTGTTGTCCTTAAGCCATTTTGCCACAACTTTGGAAGTATGCTTGGGGTCATTGTCCAGTTGGAAGACCCATTTCCGACCAAGCTTTAACTTCCTGACTGATGTATTGAGTGTTGCCTAAATATATCCACATAATTTTCTTTCCTCATAATGCCGTTATGGCCAAACAGTTCTAATTTTGTTTCATCCGACCAGAGGACATTTCTCCAAAAAGTACGATCTTTGTCCCCATGTGCAGTTGCATCCCGTAGTCTGGCTTTTTTATGGCGGTTTTGGAGCAGGTGCTTCGTCCTTGCCGAGTGGCCTTTCAGGTTAGGTCGTTATAGGACTTGTTTTATAGTGGATATTGTACCTGTTTCCTCCAGCATCTTCACAAGTACCTTTGCTGTTGTTCTGGGATTGATTCGCACTTTTCGCACCAAAGTAGGTTCGTCACTAGGAGACAGAACGCGTATGACGGCTGCTTGGTCCCATGGTGTTTACATATATATTTACTACTGCACTGTGTATGCCATTGTACATCTGCCTTTGTACATGTACTTGTGTGTAAGGAGTAGGGTTATGAAATGTCCATGTCAATGATCGTCTTTACTGTGAATGTCACTGGTATGTCCAACAGCTGCATGTCCCTTAGGTCAGATCCCTGGTTGGGTTTTAAACAGATCACAACTTCTGAACCACTAGTGATGTACCCTGTCTCCCCCGAGTCCCCGTCACCACCACTACCCTTCTGCTCAGCACTGCAGACTTAATCACACACACACACACACACACACACACACACACACACACACACACACACACACACACACACACACACACACTCACTCACTCACTCACTCACTCACTCACTCACTCACACACACACACACACACACACACACACACACACACACATACACACATACACATATACACACACACACACACACATACGTACTGGCGCATACAGTGGACACATCTCAGAGGAGCTGAAATGTTCAAACCACACGGACACCGTGATGAAGAAGGTACGGACGTGATTCTTCAACCTCAGGAGGCTATAGAGATTCAGCCTGTCCCCGAGGGCCCACGCAGTATTCTGCAGACGCGCCATCGAGAGCATTCTGTCTGGCTGCATCACAGCCTGGTACTGCAACTCCACCGCCACTGACATCAAGGTGCTACAGAGGGTAGTACCCTCACCATTGGGTGCTCATTGCCAACCTCTGACCTGTTGGAGCTCGAAGCTGGAGAATTTCACTGTATCCTGCATTCTTCCTGTGCATGTGACTAATAAACTCTAATCTAAATCCACGCACGAACGCACGCACCCACATATGGAAGGGTAGCCTAGTGGTTAGAGCGTTGGACTAGTAACCGGAAGGTTGCAAGTTCAAACCCCCGAGCTGACAAGGTACAAATCTGTCGTTCTGCCCCTGAACAGGCAGTTAACCCACTGTTCCTAGGCTGTCATTGAAAATAAGAATTTGTTCTTGACGGACCTGCATAGTTAAATAAAGGTAAAATAATACAAATACACACACAGCCTTAAATGCACTTACTGTAGTGTCTGTAGATGAACAGCCTTTATTAAGCCATGCAGAGGTCTCCAGTAGACAGACGGGGAACCACAGTTGATTTCCTCACGGACTGGAGACACAGTTAGCTGTTAGATGAGAACGCATATATCCTGTAGATTATAATCTTATCACGTGGCCAACAGTGAGTGAGTGAGTGAGTGAGTGAGTGAGTGAGAGAGAGAGGAGAGAGAGAGGAGATGGGGAAAGGGTTGCACAATGTGAGTAGAGAGAGAGAGAATACCATTTCCAAGAGCAGGTGAAATGAATTAATGATTTCATTGATTACAGTGCCTTGCGAAAGTATTCGGCCCCCTTGAACTTTGCGACCTTTTGCCACATTTCAGGCTTCAAACATAAAGATATAAAACTGTATTTTTGTGATGAATCAACAACAAGTGGGACACAATCATGAAGTGGAACGACATTTATTGGATATTTCAAACTTTTTTAACAAATCAAAAACTGAAAAATTGGGCGTGCAAAATTATTCAGCCCCCTTAAGTTAATACTTTGTAGCGCCACCTTTTGCTGCGATTACAGCTGTAAGTCGCTTGGGGTATGTCTCTATCAGTTTTGCACATCGAGAGACTGACATTTTTTCCCATTCCTCCTTGCAAAACAGCTCGAGCTCAGTGAGGTTGGATGGAGAGCATTTGTGAACAGCAGTTTTCAGTTCTTTCCACAGATTCTCGATTGGATTCAGGTCTGGACTTTGACTTGGCCATTCTAACACCTGGATATGTTTATTTTTGGATCATTGTCTTGTTGGAAGACAAATCTCCGTCCCAGTCTCAGGTCTTTTGCAGACTCCATCAGGTTTTCTTCCAGAATGGTCCTGTATTTGGCTCATCCATCTTCCCATCAATTTTAACCATCTTCCCTGTCCCTGCTGAAGAAAAGCAGGCCCAAACCATGATGCTGCCACCACCATGTTTGACAGTGGGGATGGTGTGTTCAGCTGTGTTGCTTTTACGCCAAACATAACGTTTTGCATTGTTGCCAAAAAGTTCAATTTTGGTTTCATCTGACCAGAGCACCTTCTTCCACATGTTTGGCGTGTCTCCCAGATGGCTTGTGGCAAACTTTAAACAACACTTTTTATGGATATCTTTAAGAAATGGCTTTCTTCTTGCCACTCTCCCATAAAGGCCAGATTTGTGCAATATACGACTGATTGTTGTCCTATGGACAGAGTCTCCCACCTCAGCTGTAGATCTCTGCAGTTCATCCAGAGTGATCATGGGCCTCTTGGCTGCATCTCTGATCAGTCTTCTCCTTGTATGAGCTGAAAGTTTAGAGGGACGGCCAGGTCTTGGTAGATTTGTAGTGGTCTGATACTCCTTCCATTTCAATATTATCGCTTGCACAGTGCTCCTTGGGATGTTTAAAGCTTGGGAAATCTTTTTGTATCCAAATCCGGCTTTAAACTTCTTCACAACAGTATCTCGGACCTGCCTGGTGTGTTCCTTGTTCTTCATGATGCTCTCTGCGCTTTTAACGGACCTCTGAGACTATCACAGTGCAGGTGCATTTATACGGAGACTTGATTACACACAGGTGGATTGTATTTATCATCATTAGTCATTTAGGTCAACATTGGATCATTCAGAGATCCTCACTGAACTTCTGGAGAGAGTTTGCTGCACTGAAAGTAAAGGGGCTGAATAATTTTGCACGCCCAATTTTTTAGTTTTTGATTTGTTAAAAAAGTTTGAAATATCCAATAAATGTCGTTCCACTTCCTGATTGTGTCCCACTTGTTGTTGATTCTTCACAAAAAAATACAGTTTTATATCTTTATGTTTGAAGCCTGAAATGTGGCAAAAGTTCGAAAAGTTCAAGGGGGCCGAATACTTTTGCAAGGCACTGTATATGTAATTATGTAATAGCTTATAATACAGAATTCAGTATTCCCAGCCAGGAGAGAAGGGGAGCTAGCTTAGCATCGCTATTACACGCTAGCTATGGGCTGTGTACGGAGAAGGGGAGCTAGCTTAGCATCGCTATTACATGCTAGCTATGGGCTGTGTACGGAGAAGGGGAGCTAGTTAGCTATGGGCTGTGTACAACGAAGGGGAGCTAGCTTAGCATTGCTATTAATTGCTAGCTATGGGCTGTGTACGGAGAAGGGGAGCTAGCTTAGCATCGCTATTAAATGCTAGCTATGGTCTGTGTATGGAGAAGGGGAGCTAGTTTAGCATCGCTATTAAATGCTAGCTATGGTCTGTGTATGGAGAAGGGGAGCTAGCTTAGCATCGCTATTAAATGCTAGCTATGGTCTGTGTATGGAGAAGGGGAGCTAGTGTAGCATCGCTATTAAATGCTAGCTATGGTCTGTGTATGGAGAAGGGGAGCTAGCTTAGCATCGCTATTACATGCTAGCTATGGGCTGTGTACGAAGAAGGGGAGCTAGCTTAGCATCGCTATTACATGCTAGCCATGGTCTGTGTATGGAGAAGGGGAGCTATTACATGCTAGTTATGGGCTGTGTACAAAGAGGGAGGGTTAGCTTAGCATCGCTATAATCGCTAGCAAGATTGGCTTGAGTTTATTGTTTGCATGTAGGCTCGTGTGACAGGTATTGTGACAAACATCACACTTGATGTTATTGATAATGGCAATGACTTTACAGCTGTTTTATACCACCTTAACAACAACCTCTACATGAGAGTGAGCATTATGTTGAGGAGTAAGCTCTGTCATTTGTGCACAGACCTCAGTTGACGATGCCAAGCTAACAGTGTGTTTTTGTTTCCTCCCTGAGCTTCAAATGTCAACCGAGCCTCACCAGAGTCACTCCAGAGACTGTGGATTGATTCCTATTCATTGGGGCTGTTCAGCCGTAGAAACTGTGATTTCTGAATAAAACCCCTGGGAGAAACCTACAACTCAAACAAACAATCTGGAGGCCTACTGAATATGGCTGAGATAATTGCACACAATACACGCCGGCACAATGTTAGTTTTGATTATGAGAATTATCATACCATATAAATGTATTAATTAGTGTAATGTTATTTTTCGGCTGCACTCCACCAAGTCCAAATAGCTTTGGCAATTAAATACATTTTCAGGAGTAGCTAATGTTTTCCATTTGTGAATGTAAAAGCCCAGCTTGTCTGGAGAATGGAGTTTTTACCCTCCTCTTTCTTTCTCTCTCCCACTCTCTCTCTCTCCCTCTCAATTTTCTATTTCAATTTATTGGCAAGGGGAACACATTTTTACATTGCCAAAGCAAGTGAAATAGATAATAAACAACAATTACACTCATAAAAGTTCCAAAATAATAAAAACATATTATGTCTACACAGAGTGTTGTGACCATGTACAAGTTAAAGTAAAAAAGGGAAAATAACCTCTCTGTCTCTCTGTGTCTCTGTCTCTGTTTCTCTCTCTCTCTCTCTCTCTGTCTCTCTGTGTCTCTGTCTCTGTCTCTCTCTCTCTCTCTCTCTCTGTCTCTGTCTCTGTCTCTCTGTGTCTCTGTCTCTGTCTCTGTCTCTGTCTCTGTCTCTGTCTCTCACTCTCTCTCTCTCTCCTCTCCCTTCCTCCCTCCCTCCCTCCCTCCCTCCCTCCCTCCCTCCCTCCCTCCCTTCCCCTCTCTCTTTCTCTCTCTCTCTCTCACACACACACTCTCTCTCTCTCTCTCCCTCACTCCCTCACTCTCTCTCTCTCTCTCTCTCTCTCTCTCTCCCTCCCTCTCTCCCTCCCTCTCTCCCTCTCTCACTCTCTCTCTCCCTCCCTCCCTCTCTCTCTCTCACACTCCCTCCCTCTCTCCCTCTCTCACTCTCTCCCTCCCTCCCCCTCTCTCTCTCTCTCTCTCTCTCCCCCTCCCTCCCTCCCTCCCTCCCTCCCTCCCTCCCTCCCTCCCTCCCTCCCTCCCTCCCTCTCTCCCTCTCTCCCTCCCTCCCAATCTCCCTCCCTCCCTCTCTCTCTCCCTCCCTCCCTCCCTCCCTCCCTCCCTCCCTCTCTCTCTCTCTCTCTCTCTCTCTCTCTCTCTCTCTCTCTCTCTCTCTCTCTCTCTCTCTCTCTCTCTCTCTCTCTCTAACCCCCGAGCCTAATACCCTTTTCCCTTGCATGGACCTGTGAAATGTCTTATCTGATTTTTCCTTATTGTAAAACCAAACCACAAACAAACACACACACACACACACACACACACACACACACACACACACACACACACACACACACACACACACACACACACACACAGGGACAGCACACAGAGTAATTAGGCAAAAATCCAGAGGCGGAGGAGAAATTAAACACACACACACACACACACACAGTGTTGTTCCTTTTGATCTGTGTGAAGGCGAGGCTGTAGTCCCTCCCAGGTTCATCTCTTAATAGAGATCTCTATCACCTTGTCTAATAGTAGGGTATTCATGGATGTCTCTGTTATTTAGAGTACTCACAGCTACATGGATGGATTCTAGGTGATGTCTCTGTTATTTAGAGTACTCACAGCTACATGGATGGATTCTAGGTAATGTTTCTGTTATTTAGGGTACTCACAGCTACATGGATGGATTCTAGGTGATGTCTCTATTATTTATTAGACCTCAGTAGACCCCAGTGTCCTGATCCTTCACAGGTGAGGTGAGGAAGACATCACCATTACTGCAGTGAGAAAGCAACCCTACACAAACACACATACAGTTGAAGTCGGAAGTTTAAATACACTTAGGTTGGAGTCATTAAAACTAATTTTTCAACCACTCTAACAACAAACTATAGTTTTGGCAAGTTGGTTAGGACATCTACTTTGTGCATGACACAAGTAATTTTTCCAACAATTGTTTATAGACAGATTATTTCTCTTATAATTCACTGTATCACCATTCCAGTGGGTTAGAAGTTTACATACACTAAGTTGACTGTCCCTTTTAACAGCTTGGAAATTTGCATAAAATTATGTCCTGGCTTTAGAAGCTTCTGATAGGCTAAGTGACATCATTTGAGCCAATTGGAGGTGTACCTGTGGATATATTTCAAGGCCTACCTTCAAACTCAGTGCCTCTTTGCTTGGCATCATGGGAAAATCAAAAGAAATCAGCCAAGACCTCAGAAAAAAACATTGTAGACCCCCACAAGTCTGATTCATCCTTGGGAGCAATTTCCAAACACCTGAAGGTACCACGTTCATCTGTACAAACAATAGTACTGAATATAAACACCATGGGACATGCAGCCGTCATACCCCTCAGGAAGGAGACGTGGTCTGTCCCATAGAGATGAACGTACTTTAGTGCGAAAAGTGCAAATCAATCCCAGAACAACAGCAAAGGACCTTGTGAAGATGTTGGAGGAAACAGGTACAAAAGTATCTATATCCACAGTAAAACAAGTCCTATATCGACATAACCTGAAAGGCCACTCAGCAAGGAAGAAGCCACTGCTCCAAAAAAAAAAAACAGACTACGGTTTGCAACTGCACATGGGGACAAAGATCGTACTTTTTGGAGAATTGACCATCGTTATGTTTGGAGGAAAAAGGGGGAAGCTTGCAA
>NC_048579.1:68624118-68691618 GCF_013265735.2 Oncorhynchus mykiss
TGTAGAGTCATGTGTTCTATGGAAGTGTAGAGTCATGTGTTCTATGGAAGTGTAGAGTCATGTGTTCTATGGAAGTGTAGAGTCATGTGTTCTATGGAAGTGTGGAGTCATGTGTTCTATGGAAGTGTAGAGTCATGTGTTCTATGGAAGTGTAGAGTCATGTGTTCTATGGAAGTGTAGAGTCATGTGTTCTATGGAAGTGTAGAGTCGTGTGTGTGTGTGTTTGGTTTTACTTTGTGGGGACCAGAAGTCTTCACATGGATAGGAAAATAAGTAACATTCAGACAAGTGAGTACATTTTGCCAATCCCCACAAGGAAAAAGGCTATTTTAGAATTAGGGGTTAGATTTAGGGATTGGGTTACAGTTATGTTTAGCGTTAGGAGTTTGAAGTTAGGGATATGGGGTTTAGTGTTATGGTTAGGGTTAGTTTTAGGGTTAGGGTTAGGGTTAGGGTTAGGGTTAGGTTTAGGGGTTTGAGAAAATAGGATTTTGGATGAGAATCAATTGTTTGGTCCCCACAAGGATACACTGTAAACATAGAAAGTCTCAGAACAACCTGATTGTGTAGTGAAACCATGAAAAGCAGTGCACCTAAGCTAAGATCTGGTGTTTGGAGGGGTTAGAATGTAATTAATACACATAATCTGGTTTAAAACAGACACGAAGTACTCTGAAACACCCAAAGTGATTCTTCAACCTGGATATGGATGTTTTTAAGAGAGTGTTGTGGAAATGCTTTTAGGGGTTTCAGTGCATGTCAAACGCAGCATCAAACACTAAATATTGATTGATTATAAGGGCCTATGGACAGTTATTTTTGTGCAATTGTGGAATAACATGTTACTTCACATGTCAGTATCTTTCATGAGGATAACCAAGAAGAGAGCAAATCATTAGAAGTCTGGTTTGAATCACCTTGCATTTCCCATCTTGTGGGTAATTAAACAATGTTTCACACAACGTTGTATGGCTGTTTGAAGAAATACAAGTATATTTTCTGTATCAGTATTAAGCTTGTTGTGCCATGAGGGGTAATGAATCATGATGAATGGATATCTAAACCGTCTGGCAAATGAACGTCCAATGAGGACAGCACCCATTCCCACATTCAAGATTCAGAAGAGGTGAGGGCAGAGTCCTGAATTTCTGCAGGTCAACCTCCAGTTACTGCTGGTGTGCTTGACAAAGCCTGCCTAAATGGTATAACATGGCAAATGATCAAATGCATGAACCCATGTTAAACATGAAGACACTTCAGACAAAGGGATCTAGTTCTGCACTAGACAGGATTCAAAACATCAGAATGGTGTTTAGACGCTTTAGAGAGAGAGGACACGACACCAAAAGAGAAGGGATCTAATTCTGCACTAAACAGAACCCTTTTCTGTTATCTCTCCCAGTCCCTGACAAGGTGTCTGATTCTGCACTAAACAGAGCCCTTTTCTGTTATCTCTCCCAGTCCCTGACAAGGTGTCTGATTCTGCACTAAACAGAACCCTTTTCTGTTATCTCTCCCAGTCCCTGACAAGGTGTCTGATTCTGCACTAAACAGAACCCTTTTCTGTTATCTCTCCCAGTCCCTGACAAGGTGTCTGATTCTGCACTAAACAGAACCCTCTTCTGTTATCTCTCCCAGTCCCTGACAAGGTGTCTGATTCTGCACTAAACAGAACCTTTTCTGTTATCTCTCCCAGTCCCTGACAAGGTGTCTGATTCTGCACTAAACAGAACCTTTTCTGTTATCTCTCCCAGTCCCTGACAAGGTGTCTGATTCTGCACTAAACAGAACCATTTTCTGTTATCTCTCCCAGTCCCTGACAAGGTGTCTGATTCTGCACTAAACAGAACCCTTTTCTGTTATCTCTCCCAGTCCCTGACAAGGTGTCTGATTCTGCACTAAACAGAGCCCTTTTCTGTTATCTCTCCCAGTCCCTGACAAGGTGTCTGATTCTGCACTAAACAGAACCCTTTTCTGTTATCTCTCCCAGTCCCTGACAAGGTGTCTGATTCTGCACTAAACAGAACCCTTTTCTGTTATCTCTCCCAGTCCCTGACAAGGTGTCTGATTCTGCACTAAACAGAGCCCTTTTCTGTTATCTCTCCCAGTCCCTGACAAGGTGTCTGATTCTGCACTAAACAGAACCCTTTTCTGTTATCTCTCCCAGTCCCTGACAAGGTGTCTGATTCTGCACTAAACAGAACCCTCTTCTGTTATCTCTCCCAGTCCCTGACAAGGTGTCTGATTCTGCACTAAACAGAACCCTCTTCTGTTATCTCTCCCAGTCCCTGACAAGGTGTCTGATTCTGCACTAAACAGAACCCTCTTCTGTTATCTCTCCCAGTCCCTGACAAGGTGTCTGATTCTGCACTAAACAGAACCCTCTTCTGTTATCTCTCCCAGTCCCTGACAAGGTGTCTGATTCTGCACTAAACAGAACCCTCTTCTGTTATCTCTCCCAGTCCCTGACAAGGTGTCTGATTCTGCACTAAACAGAACCCTTTTCTGTTATCTCTCCCAGTCCCTGACAAGATGTTACACAACACTTGATTAAGTGGTGTTACAACACAGGGTGGGATGTTTCAGAACATCTCAGGATGATGTGTTTCAATACTCCAGCAAAGTTAAGGTTTTTTATCCTTCAAGTTGGTGGCAGCTCAGTTGCCACTAGTTTTGATGTTACAAATCACTCTATTTTAACAGTGTAGTAAAACGAACGTGTGTGTGTGTGTGTGTGTGTGTGTGTGTGTGTGTGTGTGTGTGTGTGTGTGTGTGTGTGTGTGTGTGTGTGTGTGTGTGTGTGTTTGTGTGCTCCTGCCCTGCGGGTTCTTTCTGTTTCCTGTCTCCTATACTTCTTCTCCTTTATTAAACACTGCGTCACACTCTCTCTATTTACCTGCTTTTCATCAGGGTGGGAAAACAACCTGGTAGAGGAGAGAAGGGGGGCGGGGGGGAATAAGGGAAATGTACCAAACTAACCAATTCTATGACAGTTGTATTCTGCACCTTCTGTCTAATTAGTCTGTGAGGGCTGGCTGACTCTGCAGGCCAGTCTGGTCAGGTTAAATAACACTGTACTGTAGTCAGTTTGATTTCCAGTGGGCTGGTCTCACAGGGACGTACTCAGTTATGGGAGGCCTGATTCAGTGCATCACAGCTTATGTCCATGATGGAGGGAGGGATGGATGGAGGGATGAGGAAGGGAAAGAGAGAGAGGTGAGAGATGGAGAGAGAAAGGAAGGGGGAATGGAGAGAGAGAGAGCAGTGAGAGCAGAACGAGTGAGAGAGAGAGAGAGAGAGAGAGAGAGAGAGCGAAAGCAGAGAGTGAGAGAGAGAGTGAGAGAGAGAGAAAGAGATAGAGAGCAGAGAGAGAGAGAGAGAGCAGAGAGAGAGAGTGACAGGCCGCTGCTGATATCTGCCAACACTTCTGCAAGGAGTTACTCTCTGTTTTTAAAGCTAACAGGCCCTACAACACACCCTCTCTCTACACTAGACTGCTACTCTGGCGTAGGAAGAGAGGGAGAGAGAGTGGAGGAGTAGAGTATTGAATAAATGAAAAGGCTCTTGTGAAGGCCTGTTTGAATAAATTGGCTAACACGTACTGTATGTCAAATTCATTGAATAAATTAGTATTGATCTTTGAATTGACTGCAGTAGAGTGTTTGACTGTGTGTGTGTGTAAATGTATGTATGTACAGTATGTGTGTGTGTGTGTGTGTGTGGGGGGGGGGGGGGGGGGGGGGGGGGGTAGATGCGTGGGGGTATGTGTGGGCGTGTGCGTGCATTTCCAGTCCTTGGTGAATAACAGATTACAGTTGAGCCTGAAACAAACAGATTCATTTATCTATGAAATAAGTCATTTTCCCCTTGCTGTGTCTTCCACCATTAGAGACACTATGGAGACACTATGAGCGTGGTACCGGATGTATTCTCCCTGGACAAAGCCAGGCTATTTTTAGAAAGACTGCTCATTGACTGAATGGTACCAGTATCTGACTGACATCTTCAATATTTAATGATCCTTTATTTAGCCGTGGGAGTCACATTCAAATGAAAATAGACCACCTTTAAAATGATTCTACGATAGTAGACTGGACTCCATGATGAGAATGGCTATTTTGTAGAAGCAAGAGGAAAGGGAAGGGAGGAGGGACATTTTTAACAAATGAAGTTAATATCACAATGACACTATGGCATGACAAACTGAAAGCACAGGCGGCTTTGGAAATGAGCGTAATTTATTCAAATCTATTAAACCGAACGCGTTTGGCGAGCGCCTCGGACCACTCAGATACGTTGTGAGCGTTAAGTGCGGCGTACACTCTAATGGTACAATTCTGAAGTGTCAGACTTAATTCCAACATGAAGCATTACAGCGCCGCGCCAGTAGCCCACGGAAATGGAATGGCATGTCTTGGTTAATGCCTTGTGTTCGCGGTAGGAACGTTGGAGGGAAGGTAGAGGAGAGAGGGGGAGAGAAAAGGTAGAGTAGAGAGGGGAGAGAAAAGGTAGAGGAGAGAGGGGGAGAGGAGAGAGGGGGAGAGAAAAGGTAGAGGAGAGAGGGGGAGAGAAAAGGTAGAGGAGAGAGGGGGAGAGAAGAGAGGGGAGAGAAAAGGTCGGGGAGAGAGGGGGAGAGAAAAGGTAGAGGAGAGAGGGGGAGAGAAAAGGTAGAGGAGAGAGGGGAAAGAAAAGGTAGAGGAGAGAGGGGGAGAGAAAAGGTAGAGGAGAGAGGGGGAGAGGAGAGAGGGGAGAGAAAAGGTAGAGGAGAGAGGGGGAGAGAAAAGGTAGAGGAGAGAGGGGGAGAGAAAAGGTAGAGGAGAGAGGGGAAAGAAAAGGTAGAGGAGAGAGGGGGAGAGAAAAGGTAGAGGAGAGAGGGGGAGAGGAGAGAGGGGAGAGAAAAGGTAGAGGAGAGAGGGGGAGAGAAAAGGTAGAGGAGAGAGGGGGAGAGAAAAGGTAGAGGAGAGAGGGGGAGAGGAGAGAGGGGGAGAGGGGGAGAGGAGAGAGGGGGAGAGGAGAGAGGGGAGAGAAAAGGTAAAGGAGAGAAGGGGAGAGAAAAGGTAGAGGAGAGAGGGGGAGAGAAAAGGTAGAGGAGAGAGGGGGAGAGAAAAGGTAGAGGAGAGAGGGGGAGAGGAGAGAGGGGGAGAGAAAAGGTAGAGGAGAGAAGGGGAGAGAAAAGGTAGAGGAGAGAGGGGGAGAGAAAAGGTTAGAGGAGAGAGGGGGAGAGAAAAGGTAGAGGAGAGAGGGGGAGAGGAGAGAGGGGGAGAGAAAAGGTAGAGGAGAGAGGGGGAGAGAAAAGGTAGAGGAGAGAGGGGGAGAGAAAAGGTAGAGGAGAGAGGGGGAGAGAAAGGGCAAGTATTTTGTTCCCAGCATTATCCCAATGGGAATGTTCTCTCACGCTGTAGGTATTATAACAGTGACAGTTATTAGACTTGTTGTTTGAGAAGGAGACACACAGTCCTAAAGGGGCTGTACATTTCCCTTATCCCCCCCCCCCCCCCCCACCCCTTTCTCTCCTCTACCAGGTTGATTTCTCACCCTGATGAAAAGCAGGTAAATAGAGAGAGTGTGACGCAGTGTTTAATAAAGGAGTAGAAGTATAGGAGACGGGAAACAGAAAGAACCCGCAGGGCAGGAGCACACAAACACACACACACACACACACACACACACACACACACACACACACACACACACACACATTTTAAATACATTATTTGAATCCACAAATTTACATTAAAAAAGGATCCAAACATTTCTAAGGTCCCTGTATGCATGGCCCTCGAGGGGACAGAAAGCATCTCCTTCCCCAAACAGCTAGGCAGCCGAGGACAGCTGAAACAGAGCAGTATCTAGCCAACTGCTTAACCATAGGTTTTGGCAGGCCTGCAATCTGGAGGCCACGCGCTGCACGCCTGTTTACGTGGCCGAGACTGCCAAATATCAGCGCCACCAGCTTGCACCTCCACCCGAGGCTGTCCAGGCACACCACGGGGGGCTGGTATTAAAGAAGCTTGTCGGTGAAGGCTCCATGTAGCCGTCGGGTGTAGTTGGGGCTGTTTACTGACAAACAAAAACACACACACATGCTCATCTCTGAGGAGTAGAAGAAGTGAGGTGCTTTCCCAATTAGTTATGGAAGTTTTATAGGAAAGTCACACATTAAAAGACGGCTGTGAATCTCAGACACACTGTCACACACACACACACACACACACACGTGTGTGTATGTTTGCACACACATACATACACACATACACACAAGGACACACACACACTCATACAAACACGCTGTGGGGGAATGGCCATTGGTAATTCATGAAGAGTGTGTGTAATCATCTTCAGTGATCTGTGTGTGTAATGTGTGTGTATGCTGTGTATCTCACTGTGTTTGCTCAGAGCTGTTCCTCCATAGGGAATGTGTGTGTGTGTGTGGAGGTATCAGGTATGTGATGGCTGTGTGGTAATAGGATCCGTGGTGAGGCCTGGTCTCTGACACACAGCGTCTGACCCTGAGCTGGCCCATGCATTATTCACACCTGACTGACTGAGGAGGCTAGGACACACACACACACACACTCCTCCTTCATGCCTGGCCTGTCTCTCACTTCACTCTCTTTCTCAATGAGGTCGTTCACTTTGTGATAGTCTGGTTTCCTCTATCTGTAGCTCCTCTTCTCTTTCTATTAGTCCTTTAGTAGCAGACACACACACACACGCACGCACGCATGCACACACACACGCACGCACACACACACACACGCATGCACGCACGCACACACACACACGCACGCACGCACACACACACACACACGCACGCACGCACGCACGCACACAGTATTTCCTGTGAATGTAAGGGAATTCTACCTGTCTTGTCTTATAGTTGTTATAATTGACTGTAATAAACCATGCAGCCCTGTGGTTTAGCTGTCCTCCCCACAATCATTCTGCTGGCCTAGGTGCCAAGGCCTGGGAAATTGCCAGGTGTGTGTGTGCGTCCTTTGTGTGGGCGCAGTGAATACACACTAGGAGTTAATGGGCTGCTTTGTTTGTCTAGATGAGCCCACTAACAACAGGTATTGACCTAAACAGACTATAGAGGAGAGAGAGATAGACCCAACCAAATCATGAGAGAACTAAAAGATAATTACTTGACTCATTGGGAAGAATTAACAAAAAAACAGAGCAAACTAGAATGCTATTTGGCACTAAACAGAGAGTACACAGTGGCAGAATACCTGACCACCGTGATTGACACAAATTTAAGGAAAGATTTGACTATGTACAGACCCAGTGAGCATAGCCTTGCTATTGAGAATGGTCGCTGTAGGCAGACATGGCTCTCAAGAGAAGACAGACTATGTGCTCACTGCCCACAAAATGAGGTGGAAACTGAGCTGCACTTCCTAACCTCCTGCCCAATGTATGACCATATTAGAGACATGCATTTCCCTCACATTACACAGATCCACAAAGAATTTGAAAAACAGTGAGGAGAGAAACAGTGAGGACCAGCAGACACATTGAAACAAAGTTAATCTCATAGAAGCAGTGGGAGACTGATCTCAGCTGGCCTAAAGCTGGTGTCATCTTACATCGCTTCTTATGATAGATCCAATATAGTCTCATAGATAGTGGTCTCATAGACTTTAGTGACAGAAGAGATGTTTGTCAGTGTCCCTGCAGGGAAAGGTGATCTAAGGGTCCCTATCGGGCTCAGACATCTTTGTGAAGTCTGAGAGTTCCGAGCTCTCTGGTTGGACAGGCTGCGGACGGACAAGTGTAGTAGTCAGGCGTGGGCCAATCAGAAAGGCTGATTTGCCTGACCAGTATCACACAGGAACTAAAGGCTTCCTGTAACTCATCAGTGCTGAGGGATAGCTGCGCGCACACACTCACTCACTTGATGACTTGATTCAATGCAGTGGACAACTGATATTTAACTGATATTTCTGCTGTTGTCTGTGGCACAAACAAAGTAACGGCGAGCAAGATGGAGAAGGGTTGAGAGATGCAGTGGTACTAGTCTGCACTGCCAGGCTGCATCTCACTGTTGAGACAGAGAGAGTAACTACTGTCTTGCTCTCCTCCGTCTGCCTCTTCCTTCCTCTTATTTCTCCCCCTCACATCAAAGCTAGCAGCATCTAGCCCTGCCATATGTCCACCATCTTGTGTCCTAGAATTCCCACAGGTGTGGCCTGGATAAACATACAGTAGAACTCTCTCTCTCTCTCTCTCTCTCTCTCTCTCTCTCTCTCTCTCTCTCTCTCTCTCTCTCTCTCTCTCTCTCTCTCTCTCTCTCTCTCTCTCTCGCTCTCTCTCTCTCTGTCATCAGTAGGAACCCTTATCCCTGGCATCAGTAGGAGTCCTTATCCTTGTCATCTGTAGGAGCCCTTATCCCTGTCATCAGTAGGAGCCCTTATCCCTGTCATCAGTAGGAGCCCTTATCCCTGTCATCAGTAGGAGCCCTTATCCCTGTCATCAGTACGAGCCCTTAACCCTGTCATCAGTAGGAGCCCTTATCCCTGTCATCAGTAGGAGCCCTTATCCCTGCCATCAGTAGGAGCCCTTATCCCTGTCATCTGTAGGAGACCTTATCCCTGTCATCAGTAGGAGCCCTTATCCCTGTCATCAGTAGGAGCCCTTATCCCTGCCATCAGTAGGAGCCCTTATCCCTGTCATCAGTAGGAGCCCTTATCCCTGTCATCTGTAGGAGCCCTTATCCCTGTCATCAGTAGGAGCCCTTATCCCTGTCATCAGTAGGAGCCCTTATCCCTGTCATCTGTAGGAGCCCTTATCCCTGTCATCTGTAGGAGCCCTTATCCCTGTCATCAGTAGGAGCCCTTATCCCTGTCATCAGTAGGAGCCCTTATCCCTGTCATCAGTAGGAGCCCTTATCCCTGCCATCAGTAGGAGCCCTTATCCCTGTCATCTGTAGGAGACCTTATCCCTGTCATCAGTAGGAGCCCTTATCCCTGTCATCAGTAGGAGCCCTTATCCCTGCCATCAGTAGGAGCCCTTATCCCTGTCATCTGTAGGAGCCCTTATCCCTGTCATCAGTAGGAGCCCTTATCCCTGCCATCAGTAGGAGCCCTTATCCCTGTCATCTGTAGGAGCCCTTATCCCTGTCATCTGTAGGAGCCCTTATCCCTGTCATCAGTAGGAGCCCTTATCCCTGTCATCAGTAGGAGCCCTTATCCCTGCCATCAGTAGGAGCCCTTATCCCTGTCATCAGTAGGAGCCCTTATCCCTGCCATCAGTAGGAGCCCTTATCCCTGTCATCAGTAGGAGCCCTTATCCCTGTCAGCAGTAGGAGCTCTTATCCCTGTCATCAGTAGGAGCCCTTATCCCTGCCATCAGTAGGAGCCCTTATCCCTGTCATCAGTAGGAGCCCTTATCCCTGTCAGCAGTAGGAGCTCTTATCCCTGTCATCAGTAGGAGCCCTTATCCCGGCATGTGGGAGAAAATAATGAAGATCGAGGGCAAAAATAATTGGTTTTTCCACACTGAAAAGAGGTGAGTGGAAATAGGTTTGTTTCACTGGTGCGGTTATTTGTCTCCAGATAAATGATCTTCATTAGAGAATTCCTGCACCGCCCACCTGTCCCCTCTACCCTGCTGCCACCGTAATGAGACAGACCGAGGGATGAGGGGTGGAGAGAGGGCGAAATAGGGGGGTGAAAGAGAGTTTTAGAAAGAGAGAGGGCGAAAGGAGGGGTGGAGAGAAGAAAGGAGGGTTTTGAGAGAGCCAGGTTCTTTGACCTCCCTTCCCAGGAGCTGAAAAAACACCAGATATCAATAAATATTTTTGGAATGAACACTGAAAACATACTGAACAAAAATATAAACGCAACATGCTACAATTTACAAGATTTTACTGAGTTACAGTTTATATAAGAAAATCTGTCAATTGAATAAAATGTATTTGGCCCTAATCTATGGATTTCACATGACTGGTCAGGGGCGCAGCCATGGGTGGGCCTGGGAGGGCATAGGCCTCACAAAAAGGCTTTATTACAGACAGTAATACTCAGTTTCATCAGCTGTCCAGGTGGATGGTCTCAGACGATTCTGCAGCTGAAGAAGCTGGATGTGGAGGTCCTGGGCTGGCGTGGTTATGGTGGTTGTGAGGTCGGTTGGACGTACTGCCAAATTCTCAAAGACAACATTGGACGCTGCTTATGGTGAACATTCAATTGTCTGGCAACAGCTCTGGTGGACATTCCTGCAGCCAGCATGCCAATTGTACTCTCGCTCAAAACCTGAGACATCTGTGGCATTATGTTGTGTGACAAAACTGCACCTTGTCCCCAGCACCTGTCAGGTGGATGGATTATCTTGGCAAAGGAGAAATGCTCACTGATAGGGATGTAAACTAATTTATGTGGAACATTTTAGAGAAATGGGCTTTTTGTGCGTACGGATCACTACTGGGACCTTCTTATTTCCACTCATGAAACACGGGGCCAACACTTTCCATGTTGTCTTTCTATGTCTGTTCTGTATAGAGAGATAGTGGGAAAGAAAGGAAGCAAGGCGATGAAAGGAAGGAAGGAGGAAAGGAAGGAGGCGATGAAGGGGAAAGCAGAGAAACATTTTGGCCAAACATGAAAAGGAACAGAGAGAAAAAGGGGGAAAGAGGAAGAGGGAATTATAATTGTTTCATGGCTGTTTGAGAAAGACAGTCTTTTGTAATAGCCTAGCATAGTCAGGCTACCTTGTGTTATCTATCTCTTTCGTCCTCGTTGGGTACACAGAAGGTTTGGGTCTCAAATGGGACCATTGGGCTCTGGTCAGAAGTATTGCACTATATAGAAAACCGGGTGCCATTTGGAATGGATACAGCCCAGCAAACACATGTTCTCTCACATCCGTCTGAAGTAAAGAAAATAAGAAGGGCCTGAGTGAGCCCACTAAGTCATTCTGGGGGAGAAGAGCGGCTGGGTTTGCCTCGGCTGGTGGCGATTGAGAGGGTTTTTGCGACGACGAAAACAAGATTGCTTTTTTGTGAAAATAAGAAAAAAATGTTATCAAATCCCCCTGTGGGGTCGAAGTCCATCTGAGAGCCATGTTGGGTCCTCTCATGTTGAATGCTCTCAATCTGATAGACAGAAAGGTAGAGAGAGGGAATGAAAGTGAGAGAGATAGAGAGAACATGATTTCCGGGAGCGGAGGAATGGAGTCTGTCAGACAAGCCTGGAGAGAGCGATAGTGGGAATGGAGTGAGAGAATGTTTGAGGGAGAGAAAGATTGGCACAAGGCCAGAAGGTCACCGTGTACCTCAGATTAAACAAGCCGAGCCCGCAGGTCTCCCTCTCAAACTCTCTAGCACTCTGTGATTGAGAAAAAGAGAGGGATCGAGACAGAGGGAGAGAAGGCGAGGGAGAGAATGATGGAATGAGGAAAGGTCAGTGAGAGCGCCCCCTGCCTGGTCACAGTGCTCAGAGGCACTCCATCCATGGGGAGAGAGATAGGAGGGAGGCCTGTCAGTCACTGCAGCCAGGGGGGATGGGGGAGGGGGAGGGGGAGGGGGAGCTAGTTTCCCTCAAGATACCTTTCCTCTTTCACGTCTCCTCTCTCCATCTCTCTCTCTCTCTCTCTCTCTCTCTCTCTCTCTCAGTAGGGAGGGGGGGATAAAGGGTAGATTAGCTGGCTGTGTCAACCTGCCGGCTAGTGGTGATCACACGTCAAATGCCACTGTGGTCACTCACAGAGTTAAGGGACCCCTCAGGGCTCCCACTGTCTGAGATGATGTTAGCCACAAGGTGTGACAAATACACACACGCACGCACACACACATACACCCCTCAGCAGGGCACAACAGTTCTGATGATGGACATGCCCACTGCAGTTCCAGCCCAGGTCCCCAGTGCCACAGTAGCACTCTGAGGTTTTTATCAGTTCTAACGGTGTCAGCTGGGCGTGCTGCCCTGGGGACAGGCAGGGTGAGATGAAGTGACAAGGCTATACCAAGCCTGCTAATGTCCTCTTCTCCTTCACAGTCCTCTCCTCTGGCTCCCCCACTGCTTCCATTTGCACCCAGTGTGAGCGAGGGCCGGATCTCTGCCTGTCTGTAATAGAAAAAGAGAAGACGTTTGTAAGAGAAGAGAAGTTTGAAAGGTTGAGGAAAGAGACTGAGATGTGATAATCAATAGAATATGTTGTTTCCAAATGCTGAACATCAACTCAGACCTAGAGAAAGACCTAGAGAAAGACCTAGAGAAAGACCTAGAGAAAGACCTAGAGAAAGACCTAGAGAAAGACCTAGAGAAAGACCTAGAGAAAGCCCTAGAGAAAGACCTAGAGAAAGACCTAGAGAAAGACCTAGAGAAAGACCTAGAGGAAGCCCTAGAGAAAGACCTAGAGAAATACCTAGAGAAAGACCTAGAGAAAGACCTAGAGAAAGCCCTAGAGAAAGACCTAGAGAAAGACCTAGAGAAAGACCTAGAGAAAGACCTAGAGGAAGCCCTAGAGAAAGCCCTAGAGAAAGACCTAGAGAAATACCTAGAGAAAGACCTAGAGAAAGACCTAGAGAAAGACCTAGAGAAAGACCTAGAGAAAGCCCTAGAGAGAGACCTAGAGAAAGACCTAGAGAAAGACCTAGAGAAAGCCTAGGAGACGCCGGCAAGCCAGAACACCTCATTGGGGAGAGACTTCGAGAGGAACCAGACTCCACAGGCGGCCCAATTTGAGGGTCACACATCCACTGTGGCTCCGATACCTCACGAGAACCGGGGCAGTTAGCCGCTGTGGCTAACGATTACATTTCCCCTCCTCGTCAGCATGGAGAACTTGGGTTACCGTGGCAACTCTAGAAAGTTGTTAATTAAAATCCAGCTGTGTAGCAGATAGGTCTAATCACTGGGATGAAACAGAGAGGGAGGGAAGGAGAGAGTGGACCTGCTTAGGTTTCACACCGCAGGGTTTTCCACTTCTCACACTGTGAAGTAGGCCGATAGAAGCTGTTTCTTCAAGGCTTTTTCTGTGCCTGTTGAATACTCACAGCTGTTTATTTCAGATTGAATACTATGGAATGTAAGTGTATTAATTCTGCCTGTGGCCATTTAGAATGCATAATCACAAGGACAAGAACACAGTGACATACATCCTCCACATGTGCAGTATGAACGTCTACATTCATACAATACTATCAGATCGCTCTTGTCAATTCACAGTATCATCAACTTTAGGAGTAAGGAGGAATTACAGTCCAACACAGTGGTGAGGCAGACAGGCAGAAACAACGCCTCTAGAAACCACATCAGCAGATTGACTTCCTCTTGTTGTGTAATGCTGCACCTCAACAAAGACTCCATGATGGGTTGTTAAGGAGTCTGACGGCTCGCTCTCTGTTCCGTTGTACTGTATTGTTTCTAATGCTACAGATGAATGTCATCTCATCCCCGAGCCCCTCCAACTCAGCTTCACAGAGACGCTCAGCCTGAAGCTCAATATTGATGTTCTAACAGTGAATGTGGAAGGGAGCGTTTATGACTAGCATTGATTGACACTGAGAATGGTTCCAAGTTCCCGCCCCCACACTCCTCCTCTCTCTCTCTCTCTCTCTCTCTCTCTCTCTCTCTCTCTCTCTCTCTCTCTCTCTCTCTCTCCCTCTCTCCCTCTCTCTCTCTCTCTCTCTCTCTCTCTCTCTGTCTCCTGCCATATAATCTCTGACTCGCCCAATGGAATAAAGGAGACAGCTAGCATTATAACCCTGTCTTGATGAGTAAGTACCCACGTTGAAACACGTTGCCGTTAGAAGACTGATGCTCCTTTGTTTTCCCTCTCTCTTTCTTTTTATCTTTAACCCCTCTCTCTCTCTCTCTCTCTCTCTCCCCGCTCTCTCTCTCTCTCTCTCTCTCTCTCTCTCTCTCTATCTCTCCTTCTCTCTCTCTTTCTCTCCTTCTCTCTCTCTTTCTCTCTCTCTCCCTATATTTCTCTCTCTCTCTCTCTCTCTCTCTCTCTCTCTCTATCTCTCCTTCTCTCTCTCTTTCTCTCCTTCTCTCTCTCTTTCTCTCTCTCTCCCTATATTTCTCTCTCTCTCTCTGTGTCTCTCTCTCTCTCTCTCTCTCTCTCTCTCTCTCTATCTCTCCTTCTCTCTCTCTTTCTCTCTCTCTCCCTATATTTCTCTCTCTCTCTCTGTGTCTCTCTCTCTCCATCTCTCTCTCCTTCTCTCTACTTGTCTTTCAATTCAATTCAATTGACTTTATTGACATGTCAAGTTCATTATTACTTACATTGTCAAAGTATACATATCGAAAAATAAAAATAAAATAAAAATATATATTTATATATAAATAAATGGTGAGACCAAGAGCAATAATAATAGTCGTAGTGGACATGGAATTACCATTAACAACAACTACAAAAACAATATTAGTGAGAACAACAATACATTAAATAAATGGTAGTAGACCAGTGTCAACATGACTGAGAAGACACATGACATGGTATGAAAGACAAAACAAAACAAGATGGGAAATATTATCGACATTACTTTGCACTTTTCACTGGCTGTCCCTCAGGTTGTGGCAGGAGGACACATATTTGACTGCCAAAACTGCACATTTTGGCTTTTCGCCCAATAAATATTTTATTTTTTCTTTATCTTTTATAGTTTCAAATGCTTTGTATTGAATTATAATTTTGGGAAAGAAATACTATCTTAGCTCTACATGCGTTATTTGGAGTTTTTCTTTGCACTTCCAATACAGTCTTGCAAAACTCTGCATGCAGTATTTCGATTGGATGTTTGTCCCATTTGGTAAATTCATTATTAGAGATTGGACCCCATACTTCACTGCCATATAGAGCAATTGGTTCTATAACTTATTTAAAATTTTTGAGCCAGATTCTAATTGGAATTTCGATTTTGATGTTCCTTTTAATGGCATAGAATGCTCTTCTTGCTTTGTCTCTCAGCTCATTCACAGCCACGTGAAAGCTACCTGTGTTGCTGATATTTAGTCCTAGATATGTGTAGTTTTTGGTGTGTTCTAATAGAACTGTGTCCAAATTTATATTTGTCATCCTTATTTTTTTTAAACCTATTTTGGAATATCATTATATTTGTTTTTTTTAGGTTAACGGTCAGAGCCCAGGTCTGACAGAACCTGTGGTTAACGGTCAGAGCCCAGGTCTGACAGAACCTGTGGTTAACGGTCAGAGCCCAGGTCTGACAGAACCTGTGGTTAACGGTCAGAGCCCAGGTCTGACAGAACCTGTGGATAACGGTCAGAGCCCAGGTCTGACAGAACCTGTGGATAACGGTCAGAGCCCAGGTCTGACAGAACCTGTGGTGAACAGTCAGAGCCCAGGTCTGACAGAACCTGTGGTTAACGGTCAGAGCCCAGGTCTGACAGAACCTGTGGATAACGGTCAGAGCCCAGGTCTGACAGAACCTGTGGTGAACAGTCAGAGCCCAGGTCTGACAGAACCTGTGGTGAACAGTCAGAGCCCAGGTCTGACAGAACCTGTGGTTAACGATCAGAGCCCAGGTCTGACAGAACCTGTGGTTAACGGTCAGAGCCCAGGTCTGACAGAACCTGTGGTTAACGATCAGAGCCCAGGTCTGACAGAACCTGTGGTTAACGGTCAGAGCCCAGGTCTGACAGAACCTGTGGTTAACGGTCAGAGCCCAGGTCTGACAGAACCTGTGGTTAACGGTCAGAGCCCAGGTCTGACAGAACCTGTGGTTAACAGTCAGAGCCCAGGTCTGACAGAACCTGTGGTTAACAGTCAGAGCCCAGGTCTGACAGAACCTGTGGTTAACGGTCAGAGCCCAGGTCTGACAGAACCTGTGGTGAACAGTCAGAGCCCAGGTCTGACAGAACCTGTGGTTAACGGTCAGAGCCCAGGTCTGACAGAACCTGTGGATAACGGTCAGAGCCCAGGTCTGACAGAACCTGTGGTGAACAGTCAGAGCCCAGGTCTGACAGAACCTGTGGTGAACAGTCAGAGCCCAGGTCTGACAGAACCTGTGGTTAACGATCAGAGCCCAGGTCTGACAGAACCTGTGGTTAACGGTCAGAGCCCAGGTCTGACAGAACCTGTGGTTAACGATCAGAGCCCAGGTCTGACAGAACCTGTGGTTAACGGTCAGAGCCCAGGTCTGACAGAACCTGTGGTTAACGGTCAGAGCCCAGGTCTGACAGAACCTGTGGTTAACGGTCAGAGCCCAGGTCTGACAGAACCTGTGGTTAACAGTCAGAGCCCAGGTCTGACAGAACCTGTGGTTAACAGTCAGAGCCCAGGTCTGACAGAACCTGTGGTTAACGGTCAGAGCCCAGGTCTGACAGAACCCGTGGATAACGGTCAGAGCCCAGGTCTGACAGAACCTGTGGTTAACGGTCAGAGCCCAGGTCTGACAGAACCTGTGGTTAACGGTCAGAGCCCAGGTCTGACAGAACCTGTGGTTAACGGTCAGAGCCCAGGTCTGACAGAACCTGTGAAGACGATCTAGGTGCTGCTGTAACCCCTCTTTAGTGGGAGACAGCAGCACCAGGTCATCTGTCTACAGCAGACACTTGATTTCAGTGTTGTGTAGGGTGATACCAGGTGCTGCCGACCAGGTGCTGCCAAATGTTGTTGCCAATTTATTAATGTAAATGTTAAATAGTGTTGGACTTATTGGGCAGCCCTGTTTCACTCCCCGTCCCCGAGAGAAGAAGTCTGTTTGCTTGTTGCCAATTTTAACCGCCCATTTGTTTTTAGTGTACATTGATTTAATAAAATCATGTTTTCCCTCCAATACCACTTTCTATTAGTTTATAAAAAAGACCTTCGTGCCAAATTGAATCAAATGCTTTCTTGAAATATACAAAACACGAGTAGATTTTGCCTTTGTTTTGGTTTACTTGTTTATCAATTAGAGTGTGGAGGGTGTAAATGTGGTCTGTTGTACGATCATTTTTAGAAATCCAATCTGGCTTCTGCTCAGGATGTTGTGTTCAACAAGGAAATGATGTAGTCTGCTATTTATAATACTGCAGTGAATTTTCCCCAAGTTGCTGTTAACGCAAATTCCTCTGTAATTATTGGGGTCAAAATTGTCTCCATTTTTATAGTTTGGTGTGATCAATCCCTGGTTCCAAATATCGGGGAAAATACCTGCAGTGAGGATAATGTTGAAGAATTTGAGTATAGCCAATTTGAATTTGTGGTCTGTATATTTGATCATTTCATTTAAAATACCATCAGCACCACAGGCCTTTTTGGGTTGGAGAGTGCATAGTTTTTCCAATAATTCTTCTTCTGTAATTGGGGTATCCACAGGATTCTGATAGTCTTTGACTGCTGATTCAAGGATTTGTAATTTTTCCTGTATATCTTTTTGTTCTTGGCTCTTTGTTATATTCCTGTAGAGGTTTGCAAAGTGATTTCTCCACATATCCCCATTTTGGATAGCCAATTCCTCATGATGAGGTTTGTTTAATTTATTCCAATTCTCCCAGAAGTGGTTTGATTCTATGGATTCCTCAATTCCATCCAGCTGATTTCTAATGTGCTGTTCCTTTTTGTTCTTAGGGTGTGTTTGTATTGTTTCAGTGTTTCCCCATATTGAAGGTGTATATTTTTGTTGTCTGGTTCTCTGTGTTTTTGATTAGATATATTTCTCAATTACTTTCTTAGATTTTTGCAATCATTATCAAACCATTTTTCATTATCTGTTATTTCTGGTTTGCTCTTCTGCTTCTTTAGATTAGCCAAGGAGGCCAATTTGTCAAATGTAAAGTTTATGTTCCAAACAGCCACATTTACACCTTCATTGCTTGTTAAGGCTAAAAGTTGTCCAGGAGAGATTGTATTTTTTGGCTACTAATTGCTTTTTGGTAGATGTCTGTACTGTTTGCACTCCATCTATAGGCCTGTTTTGTACCATGTAATTTATTGGGCCGTGATGCTTCATGGTTGGGTTCTGCTCTTCTCAGATACACTGTGATTTTACTGTGGTCTGAGAGAGGTGTTAGTGGGCTGACTGTGAAGGCTCTGAGAGACTCTGGGTTTAGGTCGGTGAGGATGCAGTCTACAGTGCTGCTGCCAAGGGATGAGCTGTAGGTGTACCTACCAAAAGAGTCCCCTCTCAGCCTACCATTGACTATGTACAGACCAGTGTTCCACAGAGCTGTAGGTTTACCTACCAAAAGAGTCCCCTCTCAGCCTACCATTGACTATGTACAGACCAGTGTTCCACAGAGCTGTAGGTGTACCCACCAAAAGAGTCCCCTCTCAGCCTACCATTGACTATGTACAGACCAGTGTTCCACAGAGCTGTAGGTGTACCCACCAAAAGAGTCCCCTCTCAGCCTACCATTGACTATGTACAGACCCAGTGTTCCACAGAGCTGTAGGTTTACCTACCAAAAGAGTCCCCTCTCAGCCTACCATTGACTATGTACAGACCCAGTGTTCCACAGAGCTGTAGGTTTACCCACCAAAAGAGTCCCCTCTCAGCCTACCATTGACTATGTACAGACCCAGTGTTCCACAGAGCTGTAGGTGTACCCACCAAAAGAGTCCCCTCTCAGCCTACCATTGACTATGTACAGACCCAGTGTTCCACAGAGCTGTAGGTGTACCTACCAAAAGAGTCCCATCTCAGCCTACCATTGACTATGTACAGACCAGTGTTCCACAGAGCTGTAGGTGTACCCACCAAAAGAGTCCCCTCTCAGCCTACCATTGACTATGTACAGACCAGTGTTCCACAGAGCTGTAGGTGTACCCACCAAAAGAGTCCCCTCTCAGCCTACCATTGACTATGTACAGACCCAGTGTTCCACAGAGCTGTAGGTTTACCTACCAAAAGAGTCCCCTCTCAGCCTACCATTGACTATGTACAGACCCAGTGTTCCACAGAGCTGTAGGTTTACCCACCAAAAGAGTCCCCTCTCAGCCTACCATTGACTATGTACAGACCCAGTGTTCCACAGAGCTGTAGGTGTACCCACCAAAAGAGTCCCCTCTCAGCCTACCATTGACTATGTACAGACCCAGTGTTCCACAGAGCTGTAGGTGTACCTACCAAAAGAGTCCCATCTCAGCCTACCATTGACTATGTACAGACCAGTGTTCCACAGAGCTGTAGGTGTACCCACCAAAAGAGTCCCCTCTCAGCCTACCATTGACTATGTACAGACCCAGTGTTCCACAGAGCTGTAGGTTTACCTACCAAAAGAGTCCCCTCTCAGCCTACCATTGACTATGTACAGACCCAGTGTTCCACAGAGCTGTAGGTTTACCCACCAAAAGAGTCCCCTCTCAGCCTACCATTGACTATGTACAGACCCAGTGTTCCACAGAGCTGTAGGTGTACCCACCAAAAGAGTCCCCTCTCAGCCTACCATTGACTATGTACAGACCCAGTGTTCCACAGAGCTGTAGGTGTACCTACCAAAAGAGTCCCCTCTCAGCCTACCATTGACTATGTACAGACCCAGTGTTCCACAGAGCTGTAGGTTTACCTACCAAAAGAGTCCCCTCTCAGCCTACCATTGACTATGTACAGACCCAGTGTTCCACAGAGCTGTAGGTGTACCGACCAAAAGAGTCCCCTCTCAGCCTACCATTGACTATGTACAGACCAGTGTTCCACAGAGCTGTAGGTGTACCTACCAAAAGAGTCCCATCTCAGCCTACCATTGACTATGTACAGACCAGTGTTCCACAGAGCTGTAGGTGTACCTACCAAAAGAGTCCCATCTCAGCCTACCATTGACTATGTACAGACCCAGTGTTCGACAGAGCTGTAGGTGTACCTACCAAAAGAGTCCCCTCTCAGCCTACCATTGACTATGTACAGACCCAGTGTTCCACAGAGCTTCACGAGCTGTACTCCGTTTTTGTTTTTCACTTTGTCATAGTTGTTTCTGTGGGGGTATGTGGGGAGGGAAAGGTTGTTGCTTCCTGGTAGGTGTTTATCCCCATGACTGTTAATAGTGTCTTGTTCTTCTGCTGTTCTACCATTCAGGTCTCCACAGACCAGTACGTTGCCTTGGGCCTGAAAGTGACTCATTTCCCCCTCTAGCATGGAGAAACTCTCTTCATTGAAGTAGGGTGACTCTGAGGGGGGAATGTATGTGGCACAGAGGAAGACGTTTTTATCTGTCAAGATGACCTCCTTGTTGATTCTTAACCAGATAATGAATTCTCCTGTTTTGATCAATTCGATTGAATTAATTCGTTCAGATTTATACCATATTAGCATTCCCCCTGAGTCTCTGCCCTGTTAGATTCCTTTTCATTTAGTGGATGGTATGATTATCTCCCTATAACCTAGTGGACAGCCAGTGGAAACATCACCTGTGCACCATGTTTCCTGTAGTACTACAATATCAACATCATCAATTTCTTTCAGGAAGTCTGGGTTTCTGCTCTTTAGTCCAAAAGCAGAGGACTTCAATCCTTGTAAATTCCAACATGCAACGTAAAAAGATTTCATAACTTTTTTTTTCTTTACCTTCAAAATGAGACAAACACTCACAATCCAACAAGAACTATTAAAATAGGATTTTTCAATTAAAAGTAAACTCTTATTATGCAAATGTGATTAGTTTATTATTTAAGATAGAATTTGTGTCATGCAACTTGGGTGGGTGTAGTGTGAGGATGGTGGAGTTCTTGTGCTCATCTTACCATAACCCTCGCCCTATCACATGTGAGCATAGTAGACTCAGCTTTCTCTTTCTTTCTCTCTGTCTCTCTCTATCTCTCTCTCCTTCTCTCTATCTCTCTCCTTCTCTGTTGAATGGGCGACGTCGGCTGAACGTTTGACAAAAGGTAACCTGAGGCTGAGCGTGACCAGTCGGGTTCCGATGCTGTTGGTGCAGAGTGTTGTCACTGCACTTAAAGGTCATTGATTGAATGCCCTTTATGGTAATGATATTTCTATGCCACTGAACACAGTGGAGAGCCTCTATCCTGTGGATGGAATGGTGGTATGAAAAGCCTCCCACATTGATGATGCTCCCAGATTCTTTCCCCCTTGTTTCCAATGGCCACTTCACTGTAGGTTCTTTATGTGATGAGATGTTTGATGATTTACACGATGTCTCACTCTTGGCTTGTTCTAACATGACATTGGATGTGAGCTTTGGTCAACCCACTCAACACTGCTGGTTATATGGCCCACAATGCACTGTGTTGACACTTTGACTGCGTCCAACTTCCTCTGCTAGTGTGGTGGGCGAGGTGTGCCATACCAAACAGACCTCAGCTCTGTGTGATGGGCATCTCCGTGCCACCCTTCTCCACCCCATGCCAATGGAAATCACTCCCACACTCCCACACTCCTACTCCATAGCTGTGTCTCTAATGAGCCCATGCCACATATAGGTTTCTGCTGTTTTAATTGGCTGTCTATTGAGATTTGCTATATGTATTTCAATACAGTGCGCCCTAGTTGATGTAGCTAGCTAGCGCCATCGTCCTGTCTATTCTGTCTTCACTAGATCCCTCTCGTTCACACACAAGGGCTCAGGAATGTGTTCCATCGTCCTGTCTGTTCTGTCTTCACTAGATCCCTCTCGTTCACACACAAGGGCTCAGGAATGTGTTTCATCGTTTTGTCTTCGGACTGTGCTCTGTTCTGTTTGGGTCCTTTCTCCACTCCTGTGAAATGTGCTTATCTCCTGCTCCCTCCTGGCCACGGCTGGCTGGCTGGAGTTTAGGATCCTGTCTCCCTTCCAGAAGGGTTCTTCTCTCGCTTTCTTTCCTTCTTTTTCTTTTCACTCTTTCTCCTCTCTCACCTTCTCCCTCGCTCTCTTTCTCTCCCTCTCTCGCTCTCTCTCTCTGGGACCTGTAACGAGGGCCGTCCCTCTCTCTCTCTCCGGGACCTGTAACGAGGGCCGTCCCTCTCTCTCTCCCTCTCTCTCTTTCTCTCCCTCTCTCTGGGACCTGTAACGAGGGCCGTCCCTCTCTCTCTCCCTCTCTCTCTTTCTCTCCCTCTCTCTGGGACCTGTAACGAGGGCTGTCCCTCTCTCTGCCTAAGGTAAAGTGGCAGCAGTCTTGTGAGTTTCTGAGGCTCACACAGATTATCCAAAATCAATGGACAGGCCTAAGTGTAGAATAGGAGTGCACAAATGTTTTAAAAGGGCAATTGTCGCCTGTAGAAAGTTAAAGCTACAGCCTCATTGCTATGGATTTTTGAAAGGTGTTTAGTGGATAGGGTTTGATACACAAAGGGATAAGCTTAGTGTGATGTTTTAATCATCTCTTGCAATACACTTTTATTTTCAAGATTTGTTCATAGAATATTTTAATTATTGATAATAATACATGTGTATTTAGCTTTTGTAGTAGAGTTGTTTGATTCCAGCATCCACGGGCCGTCTTTGGCCCTGTGATAATGGATGTTGAGTCGAGCCAGAGGAAGTGCCATAATTTCCATGTGCTCTGGGCTAGTCCTTGCCAGTGTGAGGAAACTGAAGAGCTCCTATGGTTTTCACACCAGAATGTCTTCCCTCCCTCTACCCCCCCCCCTCCCCCTCTCTCTCAATTCAATCCAATTCAATTTCAATGAAAGGCTTTATTGCCAGGGGAAACATATGTTAACATTGTCAAAGCAGGTGAACTAGATAATAAACCGTGGATTTTTTTTTACAAATGTACAATAAACATTACACTAAAGTTCCAAAAGAATAAAGACATTACAAATGTTAGATGATGTGCAGATAGTTAATGTACAAAATGAAAAATAAATGAACATAAATATGGGTTGTATTTACAATGGTGTTACAATGGTCTCTCTCTCTATCACACCTGTTATCTGTTTGCCCCATGGAGATCACTCAGTGATAGAGCTCACTCAGTGATAGAGCTCACTCAGTGATAGAGCTCACTCAGTGATAGAGCTCACTCAGTGATAGAGCTTACTCAGTGATAGAGCTCACTCAGTGATCGAGATCACTCAGTGATAGCGCTCACTCAGTGATAGAGCTCACTCAGTGATCGAGCTCACTCAGGGATAGAGCTCACTCAGGGATAGAGCTCACTCAGTGATAGAGCTCACTCAGGGATAGAGCTCACTCAGCGATAGAGCTCACTCAGCGATAGAGCTCACTCAGTGATAGAGCTCACTCAGTGATCGAGATCACTCAGTGATAGAGCTCACTCAGTGATAGAGCTCACTCAGGGATAGAGCTCACTCAGGGATAGAGCTCACTCAGGGATAGAGCTCACTCAGCGATAGAGATCACTCAGTGATAGAGCTCACTCAGTGATAGAGCTCACTCAGGGATAGAGCTCACTCAGGGATAGAGCTCACTCAGTGATAGAGCCTAGTCGTTCTCTATCATACAGAGACAAGGCTGAATACAGATGCTACACAATAGCCAAGGCTTAATTCACTAGCATAGAAAACATTTCCCTATAGCACCATACGACACCTAAACATTTCCCATGAACGAGATGTTGAGGTGTTGTATAAAATAAGGGAATTAAAACAACAGTGAGGGTTCGTGGCTGCCATTGATGTGCCAGTATCCTTCACTTGTTTAGCTGAAACAATCTCACTTTTGAAGGTTGAGATCAACTCACCACAACATAAACTGTTTTGATGATAAAGTACATGTTTTAGCAGCTCTTAGTTACCATCTCTAATACCATCTCAGTATTGTAGCAGTGTGGAGCTTCATCTGCTGCTGTTGTTGCAGCCGGTGGCCACTAGGTGGACATGATATGTGGCTGTGTGTGTGTAGGGCTGCAGGCTTCTCACTGATGCAGTGTAGAGCTTTCTCACTCTGTCTCTGCAGGCAGCTAGACAGACAGACAGACAGACAGACAGACAGACAGACAGACAGACAGACAGACAGACAGACAGACAGACAGACAGACAGTTGCTTCCACAGCCACTGATCTACAGCAGCATAGCGCAGTGTAGGATCTATGATCTGAATGCTATACCTTTGGGCCCCCAAATGAATTTACACACACATATTCACATGCGCAAACGCACGCGCACACACACCCTTAAGATCAGTATAGAGAACAACACACACGTTGAGACACTTTGACAGTGGGCAGTGTTAGCCAAGGTTTGCCCAGTCTCCCATAAATCATACTGATAACCATGTGAAAGGCTGGTTATGGGCATTAAGTGGGCATTAAGAGGGACTGCCTTCCTGGGAATCTCTCTCCTCCAGATTCAGTGGGCATTAAGAGGGACTGCCTTCCTGGGAATCTCTCTCCTCCAGATTCAGTGGGCATTAAGAGGGACTGCCTTCCTGGGAATCTCTCTCCTCCAGATTCAGTGGGCATTAAGAGGGACTGCCTTCCTGGGAATCTCTCTCCTCCAGATTCAGTGGGCATTAAGAGGGACTGCCTTCCTGGGAATCTCTCTCCTCCAGATTCAGTGGGCATTAAGAGGGACTGCCTTCCTGGGAATCTCATTCATTCTACAGTAATAATGTGATAGCAGAGATTAGCATGTAATCCAGTTAAGATCCCAAGTACCTAATCCACTTTATATGAATGTATTAATGCGGAATAGAAATAGATTATACCGTTGGGTGGCGTGTCAGAGAATGAATCATTTATCTTGAGTGTCTTAAACAGGACATGAATACTGATAATAACATAATAACAACCCAGTCTTAACCAGCCATATTTACATACAGTATATCTGTGATATGAAAGCTATTCAGTTGACTGTTGTGATGGTGATGATGGGGTCCTGATAGCTAGTAGGTCGGGTTGCAACATCCTCTTCTGATACCTAGAGCCCGTTGGTCGTTGGTGCTGATCAGATGATGTCCTCTCCTCACCCAGACAGGCCTCCATTCAACACAGTTAAAAAGGCTTCTCCGCCACAACAAAAGTACTGCCAAAGCAATGATGTTGAACAATTCCACAGGATATGGAATAGGCCTGGAACATAAGACATCTCCCTCCCTCTCTGTAATCCAAGCAGACGTGCTGCCTCTTCCCCAGTGGGTCATTTGTTTAGCAGTGGTAGAGATAAAGGCAGAGCTTCCCATTCCTACTCCCCAGTGGCTAGGGATTGGCCACAATGGCCCAATGGCCCTCTCTCTCCCTGGGCTTTGTCTGCACCACGCATGGCCTGCTGGCCCTCATATTCTCCACCTGGCGATGGACGACACCACTGAGCATACACGGATGGGGGGGAGAAGGGACGTAATCCGACCCCCACCCGATCAGGCCGATTAGATAACCCCACCTGCTGGATCGGGGCGCCGGCTCGTGTGGAAGGCTCCTTTAATCCTTTATTCCTCTTTTATTGGCTGTTCTTTTCTCCGACTCTCTTTCGACCCTCGTGTGGCACAATGGGTCCCAGTGAAAGTGTTGAAGGGGAGGCTTTGATAGTGTTCTGGGCCTTTCAGATTCACACAACTATAGTAACTAAGGACTAACTAAGGACACCAGGGAAAAAGTCAGCAGGAAGGGACTCTAGCACAGAGAACAGAGAGAGAGGGGGGAGGGGGAGAGAGAGAGGGGGAGAGAGGGGGAGAGAGAGGGAGAACGAGAGAGCGAGAGGGGGGAGGGGAGAGAGGGGGAGAGAGAGAGAGGGAGGGAGAGAGAGGGGGCGAGAGGGGCGGAGAGAGAGTGAGAGGGGGCGAGAGAGAGGGGGAGAGAGAGAGAGGGGGGAGAGAGAGCGGGGGGGGGGAAAGAGAGAGGGGGAGAGAGAGCGAGAGGGGGGAGGGAGAGACAGGGGGAGAGTGAGGCTCTTCAGAAGCTTTGAAACTAAAAGCATTGGAGCTGGATCAGTTTTGAAAGAGGCTTTATGTTGGGGAACAAGATCTCTCTCGATATAGAAACCAAAGCTCAGCAGCAGAGAGTCAGAGGGAAACGTAGCACAGGGAATTAACTTTGCCCTGCTTGGGGAAGAACAATCGATTTTCGTGCCAAAGTTGTTCTTTGGCACTATATGTCCCCCCAACAAACATCACAGACATTCTCGAAAGTGACTTTTGAAATAAAGACAGTATTATGTTCCTGTCTGCTCTACGAGATTGTATGTTGTCAACAGCAATAACAGCTGTCTGATGTGTTGTGTTATGAAATGACCCCCAGAATGTGTTGTGTTATGAAATGACCCCCAGAATGTGTTGTGTTATGAAATGACCCCCAGAATGTGTTGTGTTATGAAATGACCCCCAGAATGTGTTGTGTTATGAATCGACCCCCAGAATGTGTTGTGTTATGAAATGACCCCCAGAATGTGTTGTGTTATGAAATGACCCCCAGAATGTGTTGTGTTATGAAATGACCCCCAGAATGTGTTGTGTTATGAAATGACCCCCAGAATGTGTTGTGTTATGAATCGACTCCCAGAATGTGTTGTGTTATGAAATGACCCCCAGAATGTGTTGTGTTATGAAATGACCCCCAGAATGTGTTGTGTTATGAAATGACCCCCAGAATGTGTTGTGTTATGAAATGACCCCCAGAATGTGTTGTGTTATGAAATGACCCCCAGAATGTGTTGTGTTATGAATCGACCCCCAGAATGTGTTGTGTTATGAATTGACCCCCAGAATGTGTTGTGTTATGAAATGACCCCTAGAATGTGTTGTGTTATGAAATGACCCCCAGAATGTGTTGTGCCACCTCCCTCTCTCAGCCAATTATCTTCCACTTCCGTTTATGACCTCTGAACTTTACAAAACAAGTGATATATTATTCAAGGTGCCATGGGCATATTAACCAGGTGTCTTCTGTAGAACTCTGACAAGTCTGACAAAACGGCTGTCCCACACGCTGACACAAGCCCTTATTAATTTGTGTGTGTGTATGTATGCCCTGGGCAGCATTTTGGGCAGGTGTCAGAACAGGGTGTTTGTGGGTTATGACAGCCAGGAGGCTGCTTTTAGGTGTTGTGTTGGAACGTGCCCCTGTGTGTGTGTGTGTGTGTGTGTGTGTGTGTGTGTGTGTGCGTGCGTGTGTGTGTGTGTGTGTGTGTGTGTGTGTGTGTGCGTGCGTGCGTGCGTGCGTGCGTGCGTGCGTGCGTGCGTGATAGTAGAGCAGATGTGAGGATATGACCTAGAGCCTCCTGTCATTCCTCCAAGTCTGGGTGAGGCCACTTTCTGCTTTTGGCTGAGCACACACATCTAGGACAGACACACACACCACCCCTACAGCTGCCTAAACATGTCCCCCTCTCCTCTCCTCTCCTCCTTTCCCTCCTTCTCTGCGCTTCCAGATCAGGGTGGACGGGCCTTCCCATGGTGCATTGCAGTACGAGGTGATCCAGGCGGTGGAGCAAGGGCCAATCCAACGGGACATGGCCTTCTCCCCCGACCACCACTTCCTATATGCCATGTCAGAGACACAGGTATGTCACGTGACCCCTCACCCCACACACACCCTGACATACCCACACACCCTTTACTAGTGGTTAACACCCTGTCTGTTCACAGTGGGGCTGTTTACCATTTACTAGTGGTTAACACAGTGGGGCTGTTTCCCATTTACTAGTGGTTAACACCCTGCCTGTTCACAGTGGGGCTGTTTCCCATTTACTAGTGGTTAACACAGTGGGGCTGGATCCCATTTACTAGTGGTTAACACCCTGTCTGTTCACAGTGGGGCTGTTTACCATTTACTAGTGGTTAACACCCTGTCTGTTCACAGTGGGGCTGGATCCCTGTGTGATTCCTGCTGCCTGGGTCTGGTGGGTTGTGGAGAGGTGAGAGAGGGACGTTGTTTATCCAAGCAGATGGAGAGAGTGTATATAAGTGAAAAAGAAAAGAGGATAAACAGAGTGGTGTCCGTCCACTAGATGCAAGAAAAACACACACACACACACAGACACACACACACACACACACACACACACACACACACACACACACACACACACACACACACACACACACACACACACACACACACACACACACACACACACACACACACAAACTCATTACTATATTTGTCTAAACACAGTGCATCTGTCTCATCAGTAGCGTGATGTCAAACAGAAACACTGACCCTACCTTGCACTCTCATACGTAATATTCAGCCCAGTCTCTCTGCCGTCCCAAATGGCACCCTATTCCCTGTATAGTGAGAGAGATCTGACCAGAGCACACTGCCCTCTGAGAGGGATCTGACCTGGGATATGACCTCTGAGAGAGATCTGACCAGAGCACACTGCCCTCTGAGAGAGATCTGACCGGGGATCTGACCTCTGAGAGGGATCTGACCGGGGATCTGACCTCTGAGAGAGATCTGACCAGAGCACACTGCCCTCTGAGAGAGATCTGACCTGGGATCTGACCTCTGAGAGAGATCTGACCAGAGCACACTGCCCTCGGAGAGAGATTTGACCTGGGATCTGACCTCTGAGAGAGATCTGACCAGAGCACACTGCCCTCTGAGAGAGATCTGACCTGGGATCTGACCTCTGAGAGAGATCTGACAGGGGATCTGACCTCGGAGAGATCGGACCTGGGATCTGAACTCTGAGAAAGATCTGACCTGGGATCTGACCTCTGAGAGGGACCTGTTCTGGGATCTGACCTCTGAGAGAGATCTGACCGGGGATCTGACCTCTGAGAGAGATCTGTTCTGGGATCTGACCTGGGATCTGACCTCTGAGAGAGATCTGACCTGGGATCTGACCTCTGAGAGAGATCTGACCTGGGATCTGACCTCTGAGAGAGATCTGACCGGGGATCTGACCTCTGAGAGGGATCTGACCTGGGATCTGACCTCTGAGAGAGATCTGTTCTGGGATCTGACCTCAGAGAGAGATCTGACCTGGGATCTGACCTCTGAGAGAGATCTGACCAGAGCACACTGCCCTCTGAGAGAGATCTGACCTTGGATCTGACCTCTGAGAGAGATCTGACCAGAGCACACTGCCCTCTGAGAGGGATCTGACCTGGGATCTGACCTCTGAGAGAGATCTGACCAGAGCACACTGCCCTCTGAGAGAGATCTGACCGGGGATCTGACCTCTGAGAGGGATCTGACCTGGGATCTGACCTCTGAGAGAGATCTGACCAGAGCACACTGCCCTCTGAGAGAGATCTGACCGGGGATCTGACCTCTGAGAGAGATCTGACCAGAGCACACTGCCCTCTGAGAGAGATCTGACCTGGGATCTGACCTCTGAGAGAGATCTGACCAGAGCACACTGCATTCTGAGAGGGATCTGACCTGGGATCTGACCTCTGAGAGAGATCTGACCAGAGCACACTGCCCTCTGAGAGGGATCTGACCTGGGATCTGACCTCTGAGAGGGATCTGACCTGGGATCTGACCTCAGAGAGAGATCTGACCAGAGCACACTGCCCTCTGAGAGAGATCTGACCGGGGATCTGACCTCTGAGAGAGATGTGACCAGAGCACACTGCCCTCTGAGAGAGATCTGACCTGGGATCTGACCTCTGAGAGAGATCTGACCAGAGCACACTGCATTCTGAGAGGGATCTGACCTGGGATCTGACCTCTGAGAGAGATCTGACCAGAGCACACTGCCCTCTGAGAGAGATCTGACCGGGGATCTGACCTCTGAGAGAGATCTGACCAGAGCACACTGCCCTCTGAGAGAGATCTGACCTGGGATCTGACCTCTGAGAGAGATCTGACCAGAGCACACTGCATTCTGAGAGGGATCTGACCTGGGATCTGACCTCTGAGAGAGATCTGACCAGAGCACACTGCCCTCTGAGAGGGATCTGACCTGGGATCTGACCTCTGAGAGGGATCTGACCTGGGATCTGACCTCAGAGAGAGATCTGACCAGAGCACACTGCCCTCTGAGAGAGATCTGACCGGGGATCTGACCTCTGAGAGAGATGTGACCAGAGCACACTGCCCTCTGAGAGAGATCTGACCTGGGATCTGACCTCTGAGAGAGATCTGACCAGAGCACACTGCATTCTGAGAGGGATCTGACCTGGGATCTGACCTCTGAGAGAGATCTGACCAGAGCACACTGCCCTCTGAGAGAGATCTGACCTGGGATCTGACCTCTGAGAGAGATCTGACCAGAGCACACTGCCCTCTGAGAGAGATCTGACCGGGGATCTGACCTCTGAGAGAGATCTGACCGGGGATCTGTCCTGGGATCTGACCTCTGAGAGTGATCTGACCAGCGCACACTGCCCTCTGAGAGAGATCTGACCAGAGCACACTGCCTGTGACCTGGAGAGGTGAGGGGCCGTGGTGTCACAAACACACAGGAGGAATGATAAAGAGAACAGCTGCTCTCTCTGTTTCTGTCTGTCTGTCTCTCTGTCTGTCTGTCTCTCTCTCTTTCTCAGTCTCTTTGTCTCTCTCCCTCTCTGTCTCTCTCTTTTACAGTCTCTCTGTCTCTCTCTCTCAGTCTCTCTGTCTCTCTCTCTTTCACAGTCTCTCTGTCTGTCTCTCTCTCTCACACACACACACACACACACACACACACACACACACACACACACACACACACACACACACACACACACACACACACACACAAAGAGAGCCTGTCCTCCAGGACCCAATGTACTCTCACTCAGCAGTGTCCTCTGTTCTTTACTTTCACCTCCTTCTGCCCCCTCTATCTTCTCACTCCTTTACCCTTCCTCTTCTCTCCTTATGTCTCTACCTCACTGCTTTTCCTCATCTCCTCTCCTCCTCCTTTCTCTCCTCTCCTCCTCTTTTCTCTCCTCCTCTTTTCTCTCCTCCTCTCCTGTCCTCCTCTTTTCTCTCCTCCTCTCCTCATTTCCTCTCCTCCTTTCTCTCCTCTCCTCCTCTTTTCTCTCCTCCTCTCCTCCTCTTTTCTCTCCTCCTCTCCTCATCTCCTCTCCTCCTCCTTTCTCTCCTCTCCTCTCCTCCTCTTTTCTCTCCTCCTCTCCTCTCCTTCTCTTTTCTCTCCTCTTCTCTTCCTCTTTTCTCTCCTCTCCTCTCCTCCTCTTTTCTGTCCTCTTTTCACTCCTCTCCTCCTCCTCTCCTCCTCCTCTCCTCCTCCTCCTCTCCTCCGCCTCTCTTCCTCTCTTCCTCTCCTCCTCTTTTCACTCCTCTCCTCTCCTCCTCCTCTATTCCTCTCCTCCTCTTTTCTCTCCTCCTCTCCTCCTCCTCTGTTCCTCTCCTCTCCTCTTTTCTCTCCTCCTCTGTTCCTCTGTTCCTCCTCTCCTCTGATGTAGCTGCAGGGTTGTGTTGGCAGAGGGAGCCTCTTTACCTCCACAGGGAGGATTATGGACCGTGCTGGTCTTCTCAGCAGAGTGTGTACATGCATACCTGTGTGTTTGAAGGGCTGCTGATGATCCTGATAGTGCTCCAGTTTGAACATCACAGGAGGGTCCAAGGTTCCCCTTCAAACCGTCCTCTCACTGCCTCTCATAGGGATCTCATCAGAGAGAGAGAGTAGAGAGAGAGGGGGGAGAGAGGGGAATAGAGAGCGTAGAGAGAGAGAGAGAGGGGGGGGAATAGAGAGAGAGGAGAATAGAGAGAGTGTAGAGAGAGAGGGGAGAGAGAGAGTAGAGGGAGAGAGGGGAATAGAGAGAGAGGAATAGAGAGAGTAGAGGGAGAGAGGGGAATAGAGAGAGAAATAGAGATTGAGTAGAGGGAGAGAGGGGAGAGAGAGGGATAGAGAGAGAGAGGGGAGAGAGGGGAATAGAGAGAGAGAGTAGAGAGAGAGTAGAGAGGGGCATATAGAGAGAGAATAGGGAGAGAGGAATTGAGAGAGAGAGAGGGGAGAGAGAGGAATAGAGAGAGAGGGGCGAGAGATGAATAGAAAGAGAGGGGAATAGAGAGAGGAGAATAGAGAGCGAGAGGAATAGAGAGATAGTAGAGAGAGAGGGGAATAGAGAGAGTAGAGAGAGGAATAGAGAGAGTGTAGAGAGAGTGGAGAGAGGGGCATATAGAGAGAGAATAGAGAGAGAGGAATTGAGAGAGAGGGAAATAGAGAGAGGAATAGAGAGAGAGAGAGAGAGGGGAGAGAGAGGAATAGAGAAAGAGGAATAGAAAGAGAGGGGAATAGAGAGAGAGAAAGTAGAGAGAGGAATAGAGAGAGAGGAAGAGAGAGAGAGAGGAATAGAGAGAGAGAGGGGAATATAGAGAGGGAATAGACAGAGAGGAATAGAGAGAGAGTAGAGAGAGAGGGGAATAGAGAGAGAGTAGAGAGAGAGGAATAGAGAGAGGAATAGAAAGAGAGGGGAATAGAGAGAGGAATAGAGAGAGAGTAAATAGAGGAATAGAGAGAGAGTAGAGAGAGAGGAATAGAGAGAGAGGAATAGAGAGAGGAATAGAAAGAGAGGGGAGAGAGGGGAATAGAGAGAGAGTAGAGAGAGAAGAATAGAGAGAGAGGAATAGAGAGAGGAATAGAACGAGAGGGGAGAGGGGGGAATAGAGAGAGAGTAGAGAGAGAGAGGAATAGAGAGGGGAATAGAGAGAGAGGAAAAGAGAGAGAGGGGAATAGAGAGGAATAGAGAGAGGAAAAGAGAGAGAAATAGAGAGAGAGGAATAGAGAGAGAGGAAGAGAGAGAGGGGAATAGAGAGAGAGGAAGATAGAGAGGGGAATAGAGAGAGAGGAATAGAGAGGGGAATAGAGAGAGAGGAATAGAGAGAGAGGGGGGAGAGAGGAATAGAAAGAGAGGGGAATAGAGAGAGGAATAGAGAGAGAGTAGAGAGAGAGTGGAATAGAGAGAGAGAGTAGAGATAGAGGAATAGTGAGGAATAGAAAGAGAGGGGAATAGAGAGAGGAATAGAGAGGAATAGAGAGAGGATTAGGGAGAGAGGGGAATAGAGAGGAATAGAGAGAGGAAATTAGAGAGGAATAGAGAGAGAGGAATAGAGAGGGGAATAGAGAGAGAGGATAAGAGAGAGAGGGGAATAGAGAGGAATAGAGAGAGGACTAGAGAGAGAGGAATAGAGAGAGAGGAATAGAAAGAGAGGAAGAGAGAGAGGGGAATAGAGAGGAATAGAGAGAGGAAAAGAGAGAGGAATAGAGAGAGAGGAATAGAGAGAGAGGAAAAGAGAGAGGAATAGAGAGAGGAATAGAGAGGGGAATAGAGAGAGAGAGGAGAAGAGACAGAGGGGAATATAGAGGAATAGAGAGAGGAAAAGAGAGAGGAATAGAGAGAGAGGAATAGAGAGAGAGGAATAGAGAGAGAGGGGAATAGAGAGAGAGGAAGAGAGAGAGGGGAATAGAGGGGGGAATAGAGGGAAAGGAAGAGAGAGAGGAAGAGAGAGAGAGAGAGGAATAGAGGGGGGAATAGAGGGAAAGGAATAGAGAGAGAGAGAGAGAGAGAGAGAGAGTAGAGAGAGAGAGAGAGGAGAAGAGAGAGAGAGAGAGAGAGAGAGAGAGAGAGAGAGAGAGAAAGAGTAGAGAGAGGAGAAGAGAGAGAGAGAGAGAGAGAGAGAGAGTAGAGAGAGAGGAGAAGAGAGAGAGAGAGAGTAGAGAAAGAGAGGAGAAGAGAGAGAGAGAGAGAGAGAGAGAGAGAGAGTAGAGAGAGAGGAGCAGAGAGAGAGGAGAAGAGATAGAGGAGAAGAGAGAGAGAGAGAGAGAGAGAGTAGAGAGAGAGGAGAAGAGAGAGAGAGAGAGTAGAGAGAGAGGAGAAGAGAGAGAGAGAGAGTAGTCTCTCTCTCTCTCTCTCTCTCTCTCTCTCTCTGTGTCTCTCTCTGTCAATTCAATTTTCAATTCAAGGGGCTTTATTGGCATGGGAAACATGTGTTAACATTGCCAAAGCAAGTGAGGTAGATAATATTCAAAAGTGAAATAAACAATAAAAATGAACAGTAAACATTACACATACAGAAGTTCCAAATGAATAAAGACATTACAAATGTAATATTATACATATATACAGTGCCTTGCGAAAGTATTCGGCCCCCTTGAACTTTGCGACCTTTTGCCAAATTTCAGGCTTCAAACATAAAGATATAAAACTGTATTTTTTTGTGAAGAATCAACAAGTGGGACACGATCATAAAGTGGAACGACATTTATTGGATATTTCAAACTTTTTTAACAAATCATAAACTGAAAAATTGGGCGTGCAAAATTATTCAGCCACCTTAAGTTAATACCTTTTGCTGCGATTACAGCTGTAAGTCTTTTTTTTTTTTTTTTTTTTTTTTACCTTTATTTAACCAGGCAAGTCAGTTAAGAACAAATTCTTATTTTCAATGACGGCCTGGGAACAGTGGGTTAACTGCCTGTTCAGGGGCAGAACGACAGATTTGTACCATGTCAGCTCGGGGGTTTGAACTCGCAACCTTCCGGTTACTAGTCCAACGCTCTAACCACTAGGCTACCCTGCCGCCTTTGCTCTTGCAAAGTCTCTCGCAAAGTCTCTCGCAAAGTTCAAGGGGGCCGAATACTTTCGCAAGGCACTGTATATATATATATATATATATATATATATATATAAAAATTATATATATACAGTGTTGTAACAATGTACAAATGGTTAAAGTACAGAAGGGAAAATAAATAAACATAAATATGGGTTGTATTTACAATGGTGTTTGTTCTTCACTGGTTGCCCTTTTCTTGTGGCAACAGGTCACAAATCTTTCTGCTGTGATGGCACACTGTGGTATTTCACCCAATAGATATGGGAGTTAATCAAAATTGGATTTGTTTTCAAATTCTTTGTGGATCTGTATAATCTGAGGGAAATATGTATCTCTAATATGGTCATACGTTGGACAGGAGGTTAGGGAGTGCAGCTCAGTTTCCACCTCTCTCTGTCTCTGTCTCTCTGTCTCTCTCTGTCTCTCTCTCTCTGTCTCTGTCTGTCTGTCTGTTTGTTCAGAAGGCCCTATGGGTGTATCAAAGTCATTTTGGTAGTTATCTCTCAGCAGAAATGTCCTCTGTCTGGTGATAAGCATGGGACATCTCCTCCAGTCAAGAGGCAGCAGGGAGAGGTCCTCTGTCTCGTGATAAGCATGGGACATCTCATCCAGTCAAGAGGGAGAGGTCCTCTGTCTGGTGATAAGCATGGGACATCTCCTCCAGTCAAGAGGCAGCAGGGAGAGGTCCTCTGTCTGGTGATAAGCATGGGACATCTCCTCCAGTCAAGAGGGCAGCAGGTCCTCTGTTTGGTGATAAGCATGGGACATCTCCTCCAGTCAAGAGGGCAGCAGGTCCTCTGTCTGGTGATAAGCATGGGACATCTCCTCCAGTCAAGAGGGCAGCAGGGAGAGGTCCTCTGTCTGGTGATAAGCATGGGACATCTCCTCCAGTCAAGAGGCAGCAGGGAGAGGTCCTCTGTCTGGTGATAAGCATGGGACATCTCCTCCAGTCAAGAGGCAGCAGGGAGAGGTCCTCTGTCTGGTGATAAGCATGGGACATCTCCTCCAGTCAAGAGGGCAGCAGGTCCGCTGTTTGGTGATAAGCATGGGACATCTCCTCCAGTCAAGAGGGCAGCAGGTCCTCTGTCTGGTGATAAGCATGGGACATCTCCTCCAGTCAAGAGGCAGCAGGGAGAGGTCCTCTGTCTGGTGATAAGCATGGGACATCTCCTCCAGTCAAGAGGCAGCAGGGTGAGGTCCTCTGTATGGTGATGAGCATGGGACATCTCCTCCAGTCAAGAGGTAGCAGGGAGAGGCCCTCTGTCTGGTGATAAGCATGGGACATCTCCTCCAGTCAAGAGGGCAACAGGTCCTCTGTCTGGTGATAAGGATGGGAAATCTCCTCCAGTCAAGAGGCAGCAGGGAGAGGTCCTCTGTCTGGTGATGAGCATGGGACATCTCCTCCAGTCAAGAGGGCAGCAGGTCCTCTGTCTGGTGATAAGCATGGGACATCTCCTCCAGTCAAGAGGGCAGCAGGGAGAGGTCCTCTGTCTGGTGATAAGCATGGGACATCTCCTCCAGTCAAGAGGCAGCAGGGAGAGGTCCTCTGTCTGGTGATAAGCATGGGACATCTCCTCCAGTCAAGAGGCAGCAGGTCCCCTGTCTGGTGATAAGCATGGGACATCTCCTCCAGTCAAGAGGCAGCAGGGAGAGAGAGGTCCTCTGTCTGGTGATAAGCATGGGACATCTCCTCCAGTCAAGAGGGCAGCAGGTCCTCTGTTTGATGATAAGCATGGGACATCTCCTCCAGTCAAGAGGGCAGCAGGTCCTCTGTCTGGTGATAAGCATGGGACATCTCCTCCAGTCAAGAGGCAGCAGGGAGAGGTCCTCTGTCTGGTGATAAGCATGGGACATCTCCTCCAGTCAAGAGGGCAGCAGGTTCTCTGTCTGGTGATAAGCATGGGACATCTCCTCCAGTCAAGAGGGAGAGGTCCTCTGTCTGGTGATAAGCATGGGACATCTCCTCCAGTCAAGAGGGCAGCAGGTCCTCTGTTTGGTGATAAGCATGGGACATATCCTCCAGTCAAGAGGGCAGCAGGTCCTCTGTCTGGTGATAAGCATGGGACATCTCCTCCAGTCAAGAGGGCAGCAGGTCCTCTGTTTGATGATAAGCATGGGACATCTCCTCCAGTCAAGAGGGCAGCAGGTCCTCTGTCTGGTGATAAGCATGGGACATCTCCTCCAGTCAAGAGGCAGCAGGGAGAGGTCCTCTGTCTCGTGATAAGCATGGGACATCTCCTCCAGTCAAGAGGGAGAGGTCCTCTGTCTGGTGATAAGCATGGGACATCTCCTCCAGTCAAGAGGGCAGCAGGTCCTCTGTCTGGTGATAAGCATGGGACATCTCCTCCAGTCAAGAGGCAGCAGGGAGAGGTCCTCTGTCTGGTGATAAGCATGGGACATCTCCTCCAGTCAAGAGGGCAGCAGGTCCTCTGTCTGGTGATAAGCATGGGACATCTCCTCCAGTCAAGAGGGCAGCAGGGAGAGGTCCTCTGTCTGGTGATAAGCATGGGACATCTCCTCCAGTCAAGAGGCAGCAGGGAGAGGTCCTCTGTCTGGTGATAAGCATGGGACATCTCCTCCAGTCAAGAGGCAGCAGGGAGAGGTCCTCTGTCTGGTGATAAGCATGGGACATCTCCTCCAGTCAAGAGGCAGCAGGGAGAGGTCCTCTGTCTGGTGATAAGCATGGGACATCTCCTCCAGCCAAGAGGGCAGCAGGTCCTCTGTTTGGTGATAAGCATGGGACATCTCCTCCAGTCAAGAGGGCAGCAGGTCCTCTGTCTAGTGATAAGCATGGGACATCTCCTCCAGTCAAGAGTCAGCAGGGAGAGGTCCTCTGTCTGGTGATAAGCATGGGACATCTCCTCCAGTCAAGAGGGCAGCAGGGAGAGGTCCTCTGTCTGGTGATAAGCATGGGACATCTCCTCCAGTCAAGAGGCAGCAGGGAGAGGTCCTCTGTCTGGTGATAAGCATGGGACATCTCCTCCAGTCAAGAGGGAGAGGTCCTCTGTCTGGTGATAAGCATGGGACATCTCCTCCAGTCAAGAGGGCAGCAGGGAGAGGTCCTCTGTCTGGTGATAAGCATGGGACATCTCCTCCAGTCAAGAGGCAGCAGGTCCTCTGTCTGGTGATAAGCATGGGACATCTCCTCCAGTCAAGAGGCAGCAGGTCCTCTGTCTGGTGATAAGCATGGGTCATCTCCTCCAGTCAAGAGGCAGCAGGGAGAGGTCCTCTGTCTGGTGATAAGCATGGGACATCTCCTCCAGTCAAGAGGCAGCAGGGAGAGGTCCTCTGTCTGGTGATAAGCATGGGACATCTCCTCCAGTCAAGAGGGCAGCAGGTCCTCTGTCTGGTGATAAGCATGGGACATCTCCTCCAGTCAAGAGGGCAGCAGGTCCTCTGTCTGGTGATAAGCATGGGACATCTCCTCCAGTCAAGAGGGCAGCAGGTCCTCTGTCTGGTGATAAGCATGGGACATCTCCTCCAGTCAAGAGGGCAGCAGGGAGAGGTCCTCTGTCTGGTGATAAGCATGGGACATCTCCTCCAGTCAAGAGGCAGCAGGTCCTCTGTCTGGTGATAAGCATGGGACATCTCCTCCAGTCAAGAGGCAGCAGGTCCTCTGTCTGGTGATAAGCATGGGACATCTCCTCCAGTCAAGAGGCAGCAGGGAGAGGTCCTCTGTCTGGTGATAAGCATGGGACATCTCCTCCAGTCAAGAGGCAGCAGGGAGAGGTCCTCTGTCTGGTGATAAGCATGGGACATCTCCTCCAGTCAAGAGGGCAGCAGGTCCTCTGTCTGGTGATAAGCATGGGACATCTCCTCCAGTCAAGAGGGCAGCAGGTCCTCTGTCTGGTGATAAGCATGGGACATCTCCTCCAGTCAAGAGGGCAGCAGGTCCTCTGTCTGGTGATAAGCATGGGACATCTCCTCCAGTCAAGAGGGCAGCAGGGAGAGGTCCTCTGTCTGGTGATAAGCATGGGACATCTCCTCCAGTCAAGAGGCAGCAGGTCCTCTGTCTGGTGATAAGCATGGGACATCTCCTCCAGTCAAGAGGGCAGCAGGTCCTCTGTCTGGTGATAAGCATGGGACATCTCCTCCAGTCAAGAGGGCAGCAGGGAGAGGTCCTCTGTCTGGTGATAAGCATGGGACATCTCCTCCAGTCAAGAGGGAGAGGTCCTCTGTCTGGTGATAAGCATGGGACATCTCCTCCAGTCAAGAGGGCAGCAGGTCCTCTGTCTGGTGATAAGCATGGGACATCTCCTCCAGTCAAGAGGCAGCAGGTCCTCTGTCTGGTGATAAGCATGGGACATCTCCTCCAGTCAAGAGGGCAGCAGGGAGAGGTCCTCTGTCTGGTGATAAGCATGGGACATCTCCTCCAGTCAAGAGGCAGCAGGGAGAGGTCCTCTGTCTGGTGATAAGCATGGGACATCTCCTCCAGTCAAGAGGGCAGCAGGTCCTCTGTCTGGTGATAAGCATGGGACATCTCCTCCAGTCAAGAGGGCAGCAGGTCCTCTGTCTGGTGATAAGCATGGGACATCTCCTCCAGTCAAGAGGGCAGCAGGGAGAGGTCCTCTGTCTGGTGATAAGCATGGGACATCTCCTCCAGTCAAGAGGGCAGCAGGTCCTCTGTCTGGTGATAAGCATGGGACATCTCCTCCAGTCAAGAGGGCAGCAGGTCCTCTGTCTGGTGATAAGCATGGGACATCTCCTCCAGTCAAGAGGGCAGCAGGGAGAGGTCCTCTGTCTGGTGATAAGCATGGGACATCTCCTCCAGTCAAGAGGGAGAGGTCCTCTGTCTGGTGATAAGCATGGGACATCTCCTCCAGTCAAGAGGGCAGCAGGTCCTCTGTCTGGTGATAAGCATGGGACATCTCCTCCAGTCAAGAGGCAGCAGGGAGAGGTCCTCTGTCTGCTGATAAGCATGGGACATCTCCTCCAGTCAAGAGGGCAGCAGGTCCTCTGTCTGGTGATAAGCATGGGACATCTCCTCCAGTCAAGAGGGCAGCAGGGAGAGGTCCTCTGTCTGGTGATAAGCATGGGACATCTCCTCCAGTCAAGAGGCAGCAGGGAGAGGTCCTCTGTCTGGTGATAAGCATGGGACATCTCCTCCAGTCAAGAGGCAGCAGGGAGAGGTCCTCTGTCTGGTGATAAGCATGGGACATCTCCTCCAGTCAAGAGGCAGCAGGGAGAGGTCCTCTGTCTGGTGATAAGCATGGGACATCTCCTCCAGCCAAGAGGGCAGCAGGTCCTCTGTTTGGTGATAAGCATGGGACATCTCCTCCAGTCAAGAGGGCAGCAGGTCCTCTGTCTAGTGATAAGCATGGGACATCTCCTCCAGTCAAGAGTCAGCAGGGAGAGGTCCTCTGTCTGGTGATAAGCATGGGACATCTCCTCCAGTCAAGAGGGCAGCAGGGAGAGGTCCTCTGTCTGGTGATAAGCATGGGACATCTCCTCCAGTCAAGAGGCAGCAGGGAGAGGTCCTCTGTCTGGTGATAAGCATGGGACATCTCCTCCAGTCAAGAGGGAGAGGTCCTCTGTCTGGTGATAAGCATGGGACATCTCCTCCAGTCAAGAGGGCAGCAGGGAGAGGTCCTCTGTCTGGTGATAAGCATGGGACATCTCCTCCAGTCAAGAGGCAGCAGGTCCTCTGTCTGGTGATAAGCATGGGACATCTCCTCCAGTCAAGAGGCAGCAGGTCCTCTGTCTGGTGATAAGCATGGGACATCTCCTCCAGTCAAGAGGCAGCAGGGAGAGGTCCTCTGTCTGGTGATAAGCATGGGACATCTCCTCCAGTCAAGAGGCAGCAGGGAGAGGTCCTCTGTCTGGTGATAAGCATGGGACATCTCCTCCAGTCAAGAGGGCAGCAGGTCCTCTGTCTGGTGATAAGCATGGGACATCTCCTCCAGTCAAGAGGGCAGCAGGTCCTCTGTCTGGTGATAAGCATGGGACATCTCCTCCAGTCAAGAGGGCAGCAGGTCCTCTGTCTGGTGATAAGCATGGGACATCTCCTCCAGTCAAGAGGGCAGCAGGGAGAGGTCCTCTGTCTGGTGATAAGCATGGGACATCTCCTCCAGTCAAGAGGCAGCAGGGAGAGGTCCTCTGTCTGGTGATAAGCATGGGACATCTCCTCCAGTCAAGAGGGCAGCAGGTCCTCTGTCTGGTGATAAGCATGGGACATCTCCTCCAGTCAAGAGGCAGCAGGTCCTCTGTCTGGTGATAAGCATGGGACATCTCCTCCAGTCAAGAGGCAGCAGGTCCTCTGTCTGGTGATAAGCATGGGACATCTCCTCCAGTCAAGAGGCAGCAGGTCCTCTGTCTGGTGATAAGCATGGGACATCTCCTCCAGTCAAGAGGCAGCAGGGAGAGGTCCTCTGTCTGGTGATAAGCATGAGACATCTCCTCCAGTCAAGAGGCAGCAGGTCCTCTGTCTGGTGACTCTGTCACGCTTCCAGGCCCAGATCAAAACTTCTCTACTCATTTAGAACACCCATCTGCCACCAAATCCTGTCTGCCTGTGTGTGTGCACCTGGGTTGTGTTTGGCATGAAACGGAAGGTAACGAAGCCTTGAGCTGACAAGGTAAATGGCATCCCCCCGCACCTCTCTGATTCAGAGGGGTTGGGTTAAATGCAGAAGACACATCTCAGTTGAATACATTCAGTTGCACAACTGACTAGGTTTCCCCCTTTCCCCCTTTGTATCTGAATTGAACATCATCATCGCTGATTCACCAGTACAAGAGAAACAGTATCCTGTATTGGCCAATATCATGCAGCATATAGCTGTGTAGTCCTACATCAGATACACAGTTGAAGTGGGAAGTTTACATCCACTTAGGTTAGAGTAATTAAAACTTGTTTTTCAACCACTCCACAAATTTCTTGTTAACAAACTATAATCTTTGCAAGTCGATTAGTATATCTACTTTGTGCATGACACAAGTAATTTTCCAACAATTGTTTACAGACAGATTATTTCACTTACAATTCACTGTATCACAATTCCTGTGGGTCAAAAGTTTACATACACTAAGTTGACTGTGCCTTTAAACAGCTTAGAAAATTACAGAAAACGATGTCATGGCTTTAGAAGCTTCTGATAGGCTAATTGACATAATTTGAGTTAATTGGAGGTGTACCTGTGGATGTATTTCAAGGCCTACCTTCAAACTCAGTGCCTCTTTGCTTGACATCATGGGAAAATCAAAAGAAATCAGCCAAGACCTCAGATAAAAAATTGTAGACCTCCACAAGTCTGATTCATCCTTGGAGCAATTTTCAAACGCCTGAAGGTACCACGTTCATCTGTACAAACACTAGTAAACAAGTATAAACACCATGGGACCACGCAGCCGTCATCCCGCTCAGGAAGGAGATTCGTTCTACGGGTTGCAACTGCACATGGGGACAAAGATCGTACTTTTTGGAGAAATATCCTCTGGTCTGATGAAACAAAAATCAAACTGTTTGGCCATAATGACCATCGTTATGTTTGGAGGAAAAAGAGGGACGCTTGCAAGCCGAAGAACACCATCCCAACCATGAAGCATGGGGGTGGCGGCATCATGTTGTGTGGGTGCTTTGCTGCAGGAGGGACTGGTGCACTTCACAAAATAGATGGCATCATGAGGGGGAAAATTGTGGCTATATTGAAACAACATCTCAAGACATCAGTCAGGAAGTTAAAGCTTGGTCGCAAGAGGGTCTTCCAAATGAACAATGACCCCAAGCATACTTCCAAAGTTGTGGCAAAATGGCTTAAGGACAACAGAGTCAAGGTATTGGAGTGGCCATCACAAAGCCCTGACCTCAATCCTATAGAAAATGTGTGGGCAGAACTGAAAAGCGTGTGAAAGGAAGGAGGCCTACAAACCTGACTCAGTTACACCAGCTCTGTCAGGAGGAATGGGCCAAAATTCACCAACTTATTGTGGGAAGCTTGTGGAAGGCTACCCGAAACGTTTGATTCAAGTTAAACAATTTAAAGGCAATGCTAATTCTAAACAAATACTAATTTCTTTCATCATAATGCTATCCTAATACTAATTGAGTGTATGTAAACCTCTGACCCACTGGGAATGTGATGAAATAAATAATTCGCTCTACTATTAGAGCTCTACTATACTCTACTATTCTGACATTTCACATTCTTAAAATAAAGTGGTGATCCTAACTGACCTAAGACAGGGCATATTTACTAGGATGAAATGTATTTGGCTAAGGTCTTCCGACTTCAACTGTAGTCTCGTATTTAGGACTCAATAACACATACCTGTCGTTATGGGGCTTATCAATCCATTTGGCCCCAAGCCAAAAATAAACCAACAGACGATGTGTTTTTGGGCTAATAGTAAGAGTCTCTGTAGTAACATATTGCCTTTAGTTAATTACCCTGTTAGTCTAGTTAAAGACTGTGTTCCACTTAGAGAAGGTGTTTATACTAAACATCAGGGGAGGGAAGGGCCCACTGGGGCAATCAACAGTAGATGTACATGCTATTTAGGGAAACGAGTATTACTGAACACACACACACACACACACACTAATCTCCCAACCACACTCAGCCCCCTCCCAAACACTCACACCCCCTCCCAAACACTCACACCCCCTCCCAAACACTCACCCCCTCCCAAACACTCACCCACCTCCCAAACACTCACCCACCTCCCAAACACTCACCCCCTCCCAAACACTCACCCTCCTCCCAAACACTCACCCCCCTCCAAAACACTCACCCACCTCCCAAACACTCACCCCCTCCCAAACACTCACCCCCTCCCAAACACTCACCCTCCTCCCAAACACTCACCCCCCTCCAAAACACTCACCCACCTCCCAAACACTCACCCACCTCCCAAACACTCACCCCCCTCCCAAACACTCACCCACCTCCCAAACACTCACCCCCCTCCCAAACACTCACCCCCCTCTCAAAACACTCACCCTCCTCCCAAACACTCACCCCCCTCCCAAACACTCACCCACCTCCCAAACACTCACCCTCCTCCCAAACACTCACCCCCCTCCCAAACACTCACCCCCCTCCCAAACACTCATCCTCCTCCCAAACACTCACCCCTGTCCCAAACACAGCTGAACAGAGAATATACCTTATCCCACTGTGAGTACAACACGGCAGCTGAACAGAGAGTATACCTATATCCCAATGTGAGTACAACATGGCAGCTGAACATAGAGTATACCTATATCCCACTGTGAGTACAACACGGCAGATGAACAGAGAGTATACCTATATCCCAATGTGAGTACAACATGGCAGCTGAACATAGAGTATACCTATATCCCACTGTGTGTACAACACGGCAGATGAACAGAGAGTATACCTATATCCCAATGTGAGTACAACATGGCAGATGAACAGAGAGTATACCTATATCCCACTGTGAGTACAACACGGCAGATGAACATAGAGTATACCTATATCCCACTGTGAGTACAACACGGCAGATGAACAGAGAGTATACCTATATCCCACTGTGAGTACAACATGGCAGCTGAACAGAGAGTATACCGATATCCAACTGTGAGTACATGGAACATTATTTTGGGACGTTTGTTAAACATTCATGATACGTTCTGTACACAACTCTGTACTACAGTCCCTCAGGGCTCTACATCCAGTCTGGTAGCCTGTCTAAGACAACTCTGTACTACAGTCCCTCAGGGCTCTACATCCAGTCTGGTAGCCTGTCTAAGACAACTCTGTACTACAGTCCCTCAGGGCTCTACATCCAGTCTGGTAGCCTGTCTAAGACAACTCTGTACTACAGTCCCTCAGGGCTCTACATCCAGTCTGGTAGCCTGTCTAAGACAACTCTGTACTACAGTCCCTCAGGGCTCTACATCCAGTCTGGTAGCCTGTCTAAGACAACTCTGTACTACAGTCCCTCAGGGCTCTACATCCAGTCTGGTAGCCTGTCTAAGACAACTCTGTACTACAGTCCCTCAGGGCTCTACATCCAGTCTGGTAGCCTGTCTAAGGCATGTCAATACGTCTTTTCATTTTGTAGAGCCACTACTGTTTGTGTCCGAGTTTTTACCTTGTTTCAGGATATTTTGAAGATACTTGTCTAAGATGGAAACAAAATGTGAGGTGGATGGAGTGGGTACACTGAGAGAAACCCCTCCCCTCCTCTGCCTCTGTCTCAAGTTGTTCTCTCTCTCTCTATCTCTCTCTGGTGGTTTAGTTGTTGTGGTGTCCACATGAATATTTATGCCTGATAAGCGACAGAACGATGAAATTCTCCAGGCTATTGTTAGCGGTTAGCTCTGGCGCACATCATCCTTCCAACACACACACACACACACACACACACACACACACACACACACACACACACACACACACACACACACACACACACACACTCCTCAGTATGAGCGCAGACACACACACACATACAGGCGCACACACTCGTGCACTGTGGTTTAGCCAACACTGGGAGGCTGTGTCTGTTTTGTCCTTTCTGAGTGAATGACTCAGACCCTTCAATTAACCAGAGGGTTGTGGAAGTGTAGAGACCCATTCACTAGACCTTAGCCTGAGGCTTCCTCATTTCTCTACACTGTCCCTGTCTGTCTGTCTGTCTGTCTGTCTGTCTGTCTGTCTGTCTGTCTGTCTGTCTGTCTGTCTGTCTCCGTCTATCTCTCTCTGTCTCTCTCTCTCTGTCTCTCTCTGTCTGTCTCTCTCTCTGTCTGTCTCTCTCTCTCTCTGTCTGTGTCTGTCTCTCTCTGTCTCTCTCTCTGTCTGTCTCTCTCTCTGTCTCTCTCTGTCTCTCTCTCAATTCAAGGGGCTTTATTGGCATGGGAAACATATGTTAACATTGCCAAAGCAAACCAAAGCAGTAGATAATATACAAACGTGAAATAAACAATAAAAATGAACAGTAAACATTATACTCACAGAAGTTCCAAAAGAATAAAGACATTACAAATGTCATATTATGTAAATATACAGTGTTGTAACGATGTGCAAATGGTTAAAGTACACAAGGGAAAATAAATAAGCATAAATATGGGTTGTATTTACAATGGTGTTTGTTCTTCACTGGTTGCCCTTTTCTCGGGGCAACAGGTCACAAATCTTGCTGCTGTGATGGCACACTGTGGAATTTCACCCAGTAGATGTGGGAGTTTATTAAAATCGGCTTTGTTTTTTAATTCTTTGTGGATCTGTGTTATCTGAGGGAAATATGTGTCTCTAATATGGTCATACATTGGGCAGGAGGTTAGGAAGTGCATCTCAGTTTCCACCTCATCAGTCGTCTCTTGAGAGCCAGGTCTGCCTACGGCGGCCTTTCTCAATCACATCAAATGTATTTATAAAGCCCTTCTTACATCAGCTGATATCTCAAAGTGCTGTAAAGAAACCCAGCCTAAAAACCCCAAACAGCAAACAATGCAGATGTAGAAGCACGGTGGCTAAGAAAAACTCCCTAGAAAGGCCAAAACCTAGGAAGAAACCTAGAGAGGAAGCAGGCTATGAGGGGTGGCCGGTCCTCTTCTGGCTGTATCGGGTGGAGATTATAACAGAACACGGCCAAGTTGTTCAAATGTTCATAAATGACCAACATGGTCAAATAATAATAATCACAGTAGTTGTCGAGGGTGCAACAAGTCAGCACCTCAGGAGTAAATGTCAGTTGGCTTTTCATAGCCGATCATTGGAGAGAGAGTTGGAAACAGCTGGTCTGGGACAGGTAGCACGTCCGGTGTATAGGTCAGGGTTCCATAGCCGCAGGCAGAACAGTTGAAACTGGAGCATGTCCAGGTGGACTGGGGACAGCAAGAAGTCATCATGCCAGGTAGTCCTGAGGCATGGTCCTAGGGCTCAGGTCCTCTGAGAGAGAGAGAAAGAAAGAGAGAAAGAGAGAATTAGAGAGAGCATACTTAAATTCACACAGGATACCGGATAAGACAGGAGAAATACTCCTGATACAACAGACTGACCCTAGCCGCCCGACAAACTACTGCAGCATAAATACTGGAGGCTGAGACAGGAGGGGTCAGGAGACACTGTGGCCCCATCCGATGATACCCCCGGACAGGGCCAAACAGGCAGGATATAACCCCACCCACTTTGCCAAAGCACAGCCCCCACACCACTAGAGGGATATCTTCAACCACCAATTTACCATCCTGAGATAAGGCCGAGTATAGCCCACAAAGATCTCCGCCACGGCACAACCCAAGTGGGGGCGCCAACCCAGACAGGTAGACCACGTCAGCGACTCAACCCACTCAAGTGGGAAGGCATGGAAGAGCACCAGTAAGCCAGTGACTCAGCCCCTGTAATATGGTTAGAGGCAGATAATCCCAGTGGAGAGAGGAGAACCAGCCAGGCAGAGACAGCAAGGGCAGTTCGTTGCTCCAGAGCTTTTACGTTCACCTTCACACACCTGGGCCAGACTACACTCAATCATGTGACCCACTGAAGAGATGAGTCTTCAGTAAAGACTTAAAGGTTGAGACCGAGTCTGAGTCTCTCACATGGGTAGGCAGACCATTCCATAAAAATGGAGCTCTATAGAAGAAAGCCCTGCCTCCAGCTGTTTGCTTAGAAATTGTAGGGACAATCAGGAGGCCTGCGTCTTGTGACCGTAGCGTACGTGTAGGTATGTACGGCAGGACCAAATCGGAAAGATAGGTAGGCGCAAGCCCATGTAATGCTTTGTAGGTTAGCAGTAAAACCGTGAAATCAGCCCTTGCCTTAACAGGAAGCCAGTGTAGGGAGGCTAGCACTGGAGTAATATGATACATTTTTGGGGGTTCTAGTCAGGATTCTAGCAGCCGTATTTAGTACTAACTGAAGTTTATTTAGTGCTTTATCCAGGTAGCCGGAAAGTAGAGCATTGCAGTAGTCTAACCTAGAAGTAACAAAAGCATGGATTCATTTTTCTGCATCATTTTTGGACAGAAAGTTTCTGAGTTGTAATGATTCGCAATGTTACGATTTGCAATGTTACGTAGATGGATAAAAGCTGTCCTTGAAAGAGTCTTGATGTGTTTGTCAAAAGAGAGATCAGGGTCCAGAGTAACGCCGAGGTCCTTCACAGTTTTATTTGAGACGACTGTACAACCATCAAGATTAATTCAACAGAAGATCTCTTTGTTTCTTGCGACCTAGAACAAGCATCTCTGTTTCGAGTTTAAAAGTGAACGTTTGCAGCCGTCGACTTCCTTATGTCTGAAACACAGGCTTCTAGCGAGGACCATTTTGGGGCTTCACCATGTTTCATTGAAATGTACAGCTGTGTGTCATCCGCATAGCAGTGAAAGTTAACATTATGCAATGCTATGCTCAATAGCAAGGCTATGCTCACTGAGTCTGTACATAGTCAAAGCTTTCCTTAAGTTTGGGTCAGTCACAGTGGTCAGGTATTCTGCCTGTGTGTCAAGTAATTATTTTCTTGTTTTCTCATGATTTGGTTGGGTCGAATTGTGTTGCTGTCCTGGGGGCTCTGTTGGTTCTGTTTGTGCTCTCTCTCTGTCTCTGTCTTTCTCTCACCTCCCTCTCCTCTCTCACTTGTGTAGTGACAGGTTGTGTATATATTGTGATATACATGTAGTTCAGAGGGTTGGTTACCATGGTTAGGTACATGTAGTTCAGAGGGTTGGTTACCATGGTTAGGTACATGTAGTTCAGAGGGTTGGTTACCATGGTTAGGTACATGTAGTTCAGAGGGTTGGTTACCATGGTTAGGTACATGTAGTTCAGAGGGTTGGTTACCATGGTTAGGTACATGTAGTTCAGAGGGTTGGTTACCATGGTTAGGTACATGTAGTTCAGAGGGTTGGTTACCATGGTTAGGTACATGTAGTTCAGAGGGTTGGTTACCATGGTTAGGTACATGTAGTTCAGAGGGTTGGTTACCATGGTTAGGTACATGTAGTTCAGAGGGTTGGTTACCATGGTTAGGTACCTGTAGTTCAGAGGGTTGGTTACCATGGTTAGGTACATGTAGTTCAGAGGGTTGGTTACCATGGTTAGGTACATGCAGTTCAGAGGGTTGGTTACCATGGTTAGGTACATGTAGTTCAGAGGGTTGGTTACCATGGTTAGGTACATGTAGTTCAGAAGGTTAAGTTAACATGGTTAGGTACATGTAGTTCAGAGGGTTGGTTACCATGGTTAGGTACATGTAATTCAGAGGGTTGGTTACCATGGTTAGGTACATGTAGTTCAGAGGGTTGGTTACCATGGTTAGGTACATGTAGTTCAGAGGGTTGGTTACCATGGTTAGGTACATGTAGTTCAGAGGGTTAAGTTAACATGGTTAGGTACATGTAGTTCAGAGGGTTGGTTACCATGGTTAGGTACATGTAGTTCAGAAGGTTAAGTTAACATGGTTAGGTACATGTAGTTCAGAGGGTTGGTTACCATGGTTAGGTACATGTAGTTCAGAGGGTTGGTTACCATGGTTAGGTACATGTAGTTCAGAGGGTTGGTTACCATGGTTAGGTACATGTAGTTCAGAGGGTTGGTAACCATGGTTAGGTACATGTAATTCAAAGGGTTGGTAACCATGGTTAGGTACATGTAGTTCAGAGGGTTGGTTACCATGGTTAGGTACAGTACATGTAGTTCAGAGGGTTGGTTACCATGGTTAGGTACATGTAGTTCAGAGGGTTAGTTACCATGGTTAGGTACAGTACATGTAGTTCAGAGGGTTGGTTACCATGGTTAGGTACATGTAGTTCAGATGGTTGGTTACCATGGTTAGGTACAGTACATGTAGTTCAGAGGGTTGGTAACCATGGTTAGGTACATGTAGTTCAGAGGGTTGGTTACCATAGTTAGATACATGTAGTTCAGAGGGTTGGTTACCATGGTTAGGTACAGTACATGTAGTTCAGAGGGTTGGTAACCATGGTTAGGTACATGTAGTACAGAGGGTTGGTTACCATAGTTAGATACATGTAGTTCAGAGGGTTGGTTACCATGGTTAGGTACATGCAGTTCAGAGGGTTGGTTACCATGGTTAGGTACATGTAGTTCAGAGGGTTGGTTACCATGGTTAGGTACATGTAGTTCAGAGGGTTGGTTACCATGGCTAGGTACATGCAGTTCAGAGGGTTGGTTACCATGGTTAGGTACAGTACATGTAGTTCAGAGGGTTGGTAACCATGGTTAGGTACATGTAGTACAGAGGGTTGGTTACCATAGTTAGATACATGTAGTTCAGAGGGTTGTTTACCATGGTTAGGTACATGTAGTTCAGAGGGTTGGTTACCATGGTTAGGTACATGTAGTTCAGAGGGTTGGTTACCATGGTTAGGTACATGTAGTTCAGAGGGTTGGTTACCATGGTTAGGTACATGTAGTTCAGAGGGTTGGTTACCATGGTTAGGTACATGTAGTTCAGAGGGTTGGTTACCATGGTTAGGTACATGTAGTTCAGAGGGTTGGTTACCATGGTTAGGTACATGTAGTTCAGAGGGTTGGTAACCATGGTTAGGTACATGTAGTTCAGAGGGTTGGTTACCATGGTTAGGTACATGTAGTTCAGAGGGTTGGTTACCATGGTTAGGTACATGTAGTTCAGAGGGTTGGTTACCATGGTTAGGTACAGTACATGTAGTTCAGAGGGTTGGTTACCATGGTTAGGTACATGTAGTTCAGAGGGTTGGTTACCATGGTTAGGTACATGTAGTTCAGAGGGTTGTTTACCATGGTTAGGTACATGTAGTTCAGAGGGTTGGTTACCATGGTTAGGTACATGTAGTTCAGAGGGTTGGTTACCATGGTTAGGTACATGTAGTTCAGAGGGTTGGTTACCATGGTTAGGTACATGTAGTTCAGAGGGTTGGTTACCATGGTTAGGTACATGTAGTTCAGAGGGTTGGTTACCATGGTTAGGTACATGTAGTTCAGAGGGTTGGTTACCATGGTTAGGTACATGTAGTTCAGAGGGTTGGTTACCATGGTTAGGTACATGTAGTTCAGAGGGTTGGTTACCATGGTTAGGTACATGTAGTTCAGAGGGTTGGTTACCATGGTTAGGTACATGTAGTTCAGAGGGTTGGTTACCATGGTTAGGTACATGTAGTTCAGAGGGTTGGTTACCATGGTTAGGTACCTGTAGTTCAGAGGGTTGTTTACCATGGTTAGGTACAGTACATGTAGTTCAGAGGGTTGTTTACCATGGTTAGGTACATGTAGTTCAGAGGGTTGGTTACCATGGTTAGGTACAGTACATGTAGTTCAGAGGGTTGTTTACCATGGTTAGGTACATGTAGTTCAGAGGGTTGTTTACCATGGTTAGGTACAGTACATGTAGTTCAGAGGGTTGTTTACCATGGTTAGGTACATGTAGTTCAGAGGGTTGGTTACCATGGTTAGGTACATGTAGTTCAGAGGGTTGGTTACCATGGTTAGGTACATGTAGTTCAGAGGGTTGGTTACCATGGTTAGGTACATGTAGTTCAGAGGGTTGGTTACCATGGTTAGGTACATGTAGTTCAGAGGGTTAAGTTAACATGGTTAGGTACATGTAGTTCAGAGGGTTGGTTACCATGGTTAGGTACATGTAGTTCAGAGGGTTGGTAACCATGGTTAGGTACATGTAGTTCAGAGGGTTGGTAACCATGGTTAGGTACATGTAGTTCAGAGGGTTGGTTACCATGGTTAGGTACATGTAGTTCAGAGGGTTGGTTACCATGGTTAGGTACATGTAGTTCAGAGGGTTGGTTACCATGGTTAGGTACATGTAGTTCAGAGGGTTGGTTACCATGGTTAGGTACATGTAGTTCAGAGGGTTGGTTACCATGGTTAGGTACATGTAGTTCAGAGGGTTGGTTACCATGGTTAGGTACATGTAGTTCAGAGGGTTGGTTACCATGGTTAGGTACATGTAGTTCAGAGGGTTGGTTACCATGGTTAGGTACATGTAGTTCAGAGGGTTGGTTACCATGGTTAGGTACATGTAGTTCAGAGGGTTGGTAACCATGGTTAGGTACAGTACATGTAGTTCAGAGGGTTGGTTACCATGGTTAGGTACATGTAGTTCAGAGGGTTGGTTACCATGGTTAGGTACATGTAGTTCAGAGGGTTGGTTACCATGGTTAGGTACATGTAGTTCAGAGGGTTGGTTACCATGGTTAGGTACATGTAGTTCAGAGGGTTGGTTACCATGGTTAGGTACATGTAGTTCAGAGGGTTGGTTACCATGGTTAGGTACATGTAGTTCAGAGGGTTGGTTACCATGGTTAGGTACATGTAGTTCAGAGGGTTGGTTACCATGGTTAGGTACATGTAGTTCAGAGGGTTGGTTACCATGGTTAGGTACATGTAGTTCAGAGGGTTGGTTACCATGGTTAGGTACATGTAGTTCAGAGGGTTGGTTACCATGGTTAGGTACATGTAGTTCAGAGGGTTGGTTACCATGGTTAGGTACATGTAGTTCAGAGGGTTGGTAACCATGGTTAGGTACAGTACATGTAGTTCAGAGGGTTGGTTACCATGGTTAGGTACATGTAGTTCAGAGGGTTGGTTACCATGGTTAGGTACATGTAGTTCAGAGGGTTGGTTACCATGGTTAGGTACATGTAGTTCAGAGGGTTGGTTACCATGGTTAGGTACATGTAGTTCAGAGGGTTGGTTACCATGGTTAGGTACATGTAGTTCAGAGGGTTGGTTACCATGGTTAGGTACAGTACATGTAGTTCAGAGGGTTGGTAACCATGGTTAGGTACATGTAGTTCAGAGGGTTGGTTACCATGGTTAGGTACATGTAGTTCAGAGGGTTGGTTACCATGGTTAGGTACATGTAGTTCAGAGGGTTGGTTACCATGGTTAGGTACATGTAGTTCAGAGGGTTGGTTACCATGGTTAGGTACAGTACATGTAGTTCAGAGGGTTGGTTACCATGGTTAGGTACATGTAGTTCAGAGGGTTGGTTACCATGGTTAGGTACATGTAGTTCAGAGGGTTGGTTACCATGGTTAGGTACATGTAGTTCAGAGGGTTGGTTACCATGGTTAGGTACATGTAGTTCAGAGGGTTGGTTACCATGGTTAGGTACATGTAGTTCAGAGGGTTGGTAACCATGGTTAGGTACATGTAGTTCAGAGGGTTGGTTACCATGGTTAGGTACATGTAGTTCAGAGGGTTGGTTACCATGGTTAGGTACATGTAGTTCAGAGGGTTGGTTACCATGGTTAGGTACATGTAGTTCAGAGGGTTGGTTACCATGGTTAGGTACATGTAGTTCAGAGGGTTGGTTACCATGGTTAGGTACATGTAGTTCAGAGGGTTGGTTACCATGGTTAGGTACATGTAGTTCAGAGGGTTGGTTACCATGGTTAGGTACATGTAGTTCAGAGGGTTGGTTACCATGGTTAGGTACAGTACATGTAGTTCAGAGGGTTGGTAACCATGGTTAGGTACATGTAGTTCAGAGGGTTGGTTACCATGGTTAGGTACATGTAGTTCAGAGGGTTGGTTACCATGGTTAGGTACATGTAGTTCAGAGGGTTGGTAACCATGGTTAGGTACATGTAGTTCAGAGGGTTGGTTACCATGGTTAGGTACATGTAGTTCAGAGGGTTGGTTACCATGGTTAGGTACATGTAGTTCAGAGGGTTGGTTACCATGGTTAGGTACATGTAGTTCAGAGGGTTGGTTACCATGGTTAGGTACATGTAGTTCAGAGGGTTGGTTACCATGGTTAGGTACATGTAGTTCAGAGGGTTGGTTACCATGGTTAGGTACATGTAGTTCAGAGGGTTGGTAACCATGGTTAGGTACATGTAGTTCAGAGGGTTGGTAACCATGGTTAGGTACATGTAGTTCAGAGGGTTGGTAACCATGGTTAGGTACATGTAGATAGGAGGGTTGGTTACCATGGTTAGGTACAATACATGTAGTTCAGAGGGTTGGTTACCATGGTTAGGTACATGTAGTTCAGAGGGTTGGTAACCATGGTTAGGTACATGTAGTTCAGAGGGTTGGTTACCATGGTTAGGTACAGTACATGTAGTTCAGAGGGTTGGTTACCATGGTTAGGTACATGTAGTTCAGAGGGTTGGTTACCATGGTTAGGTACAGTACATGTAGTTCAGAGGGTTGTTTACCATGGTTAGGTACATGTAGTTCAGAGGGTTGGTTACCATGGTTAGGTACAGTACATGTAGTTCAGAGGGTTGGTTACCATGGTTAGGTACAGTACATGTAGTTCAGAGGGTTGGTTACCATGGTTAGGTACAGTACATGTAGTTCAGAGGGTTGGTTACCATGGTTAGGTACATGTAGTTCAGAGGGTTGGTTACCATGGTTAGGTACAGTACATGTAGTTCAGAGGGTTGGTTACCATGGTTAGGTACAGTACATGTAGTTCAGAGGGTTGGTTACCATGGTTAGGTACATGTAGTTCAGAGGGTTGGTTACCATGGTTAGGTACATGTAGTTCAGAGGGTTGGTTACCATGGTTAGGTACATGTAGTTCAGAGGGTTGGTTACCATGGTTAGGTACATGTAGTTCAGAGGGTTGGTTACCATGGTTAGGTACATGTAGTTCAGAGGGTTGGTTACCATGGTTAGGTACATGTAGTTCAGAGGGTTGGTTACCATGGTTAGGTACATGTAGTTCAGAGGGTTGGTTACCATGGTTAGGTACATGTAGTTCAGAGGGTTGGTTACCATGGTTAGGTACATGTAGTTCAGAGGGTTGGTTACCATGGTTAGGTACATGTAGTTCAGAGGGTTGGTAACCATGGTTAGGTACATGTAGTTCAGAGGGTTGGTTACCATGGTTAGGTACATGTAGTTCAGAGGGTTGGTTACCATGGTTAGGTACATGTAGTTCAGAGGGTTGGTTACCATGGTTAGGTACATGTAGTTCAGAGGGTTGGTTACCATGGTTAGGTACATGTAGTTCAGAGGGTTGGTTACCATGGTTAGGTACATGTAGTTCAGAGGGTTGGTTACCATGGTTAGGTACATGTAGTTCAGAGGGTTGGTTACCATGGTTAGGTACATGTAGTTCAGAGGGTTGGTTACCATGGTTAGGTACAGTACATGTAGTTCAGAGGGTTGGTAACCATGGTTAGGTACATGTAGTTCAGAGGGTTGGTTACCATGGTTAGGTACATGTAGTTCAGAGGGTTGGTTACCATGGTTAGGTACATGTAGTTCAGAGGGTTGGTAACCATGGTTAGGTACATGTAGTTCAGAGGGTTGGTTACCATGGTTAGGTACATGTAGTTCAGAGGGTTGGTTACCATGGTTAGGTACATGTAGTTCAGAGGGTTGGTTACCATGGTTAGGTACATGTAGTTCAGAGGGTTGGTTACCATGGTTAGGTACATGTAGTTCAGAGGGTTGGTTACCATGGTTAGGTACATGTAGTTCAGAGGGTTGGTTACCATGGTTAGGTACATGTAGTTCAGAGGGTTGGTAACCATGGTTAGGTACATGTAGTTCAGAGGGTTGGTAACCATGGTTAGGTACATGTAGTTCAGAGGGTTGGTAACCATGGTTAGGTACATGTAGTTCAGAGGGTTGGTTACCATGGTTAGGTACAGTACATGTAGTTCAGAGGGTTGGTTACCATGGTTAGGTACATGTAGTTCAGAGGGTTGGTAACCATGGTTAGGTACATGTAGTTCAGAGGGTTGGTTACCATGGTTAGGTACAGTACATGTAGTTCAGAGGGTTGGTTACCATGGTTAGGTACATGTAGTTCAGAGGGTTGGTTACCATGGTTAGGTACAGTACATGTAGTTCAGAGGGTTGTTTACCATGGTTAGGTACATGTAGTTCAGAGGGTTGGTTACCATGGTTAGGTACAGTACATGTAGTTCAGAGGGTTGGTTACCATGGTTAGGTACAGTACATGTAGTTCAGAGGGTTGGTTACCATGGTTAGGTACAGTACATGTAGTTCAGAGGGTTGGTTACCATGGTTAGGTACATGTAGTTCAGAGGGTTGGTTACCATGGTTAGGTACAGTACATGTAGTTCAGAGGGTTGGTTACCATGGTTAGGTACAGTACATGTAGTTCAGAGGGTTGGTTACCATGGTTAGGTACATGTAGTTCAGAGGGTTGGTTACCATGGTTAGGTACATGTAGTTCAGAGGGTTGGTTACCATGGTTAGGTACATGTAGTTCAGAGGGTTGGTTACCATGGTTAGGTACATGTAGTTCAGAGGGTTGGTTACCATGGTTAGGTACAGTACATGTAGTTCAGAGGGTTGGTTACCATGGTTAGGTACATGTAGTTCAGAGGGTTGGTTACCATGGTTAGGTACATGTAGTTCAGAGGGTTGGTTACCATGGTTAGGTACAGTACATGTAGTTCAGAGGGTTGGTTACCATGGTTAGGTACATGTAGTTCAGAGGGTTGGTTACCATGGTTAGGTACATGTAGTTCAGAGGGTTGGTTACCATGGTTAGGTACATGTAGTTCAGAGGGTTGGTTACCATGGTTAGGTACATGTAGTTCAGAGGGTTGGTTACCATGGTTAGGTACATGTAGTTCAGAGGGTTGGTAACCATGGTTAGGTACATGTAGTTCAGAGGGTTGGTTACCATGGTTAGGTACAGTACATGTAGTTCAGAGGGTTGGTTACCATGGTTAGGTACAGTACATGTAGTTCAGAGGGTTGGTTACCATGGTTAGGTACAGTACATGTAGTTCAGAGGGTTGGTTACCATGGTTAGGTACATGTAGTTCAGAGGGTTGGTTACCATGGTTAGGTACAGTACATGTAGTTCAGAGGGTTGGTTACCATGGTTAGGTACAGTACATGTAGTTCAGAGGGTTGGTTACCATGGTTAGGTACATGTAGTTCAGAGGGTTGGTTACCATGGTTAGGTACATGTAGTTCAGAGGGTTGGTTACCATGGTTAGGTACATGTAGTTCAGAGGGTTGGTTACCATGGTTAGGTACATGTAGTTCAGAGGGTTGGTTACCATGGTTAGGTACAGTACATGTAGTTCAGAGGGTTGGTTACCATGGTTAGGTACATGTAGTTCAGAGGGTTGGTTACCATGGTTAGGTACATGTAGTTCAGAGGGTTGGTTACCATGGTTAGGTACAGTACATGTAGTTCAGAGGGTTGGTTACCATGGTTAGGTACATGTAGTTCAGAGGGTTGGTTACCATGGTTAGGTACATGTAGTTCAGAGGGTTGGTTACCATGGTTAGGTACATGTAGTTCAGAGGGTTGGGATGAGAAAGTAGAGTCACTGGACTTTAATATCACCATTACAGTAACTCACATTCACCCATTTGATTGATTCTGAACTACATGGTGTGTGGGGAAATGGCTCTGTGTCACGGTGTCTGACCACTGTAAGGGCTTGGATTATATCAGTGATTGTCATAAACAGAGTATACTATAGCAAAACAATTGGTCTGGCCACTCTGGGCTATTGGTTATGTGAGTGTGGACCCTGTTAGTTTGGGTGAATACACCTCAGAGTTAGGAATAACAGCACACACACACACACACACACACACATCCTATCATCTCCCCACCCCCTGTGGGGTACTGCAAGGAGAAAAACAGACTGCGTGGATCAATAGCAGAGGCTATCCTGCTGTTCCCAGGACCTGGGACCGAGACAGAGACGGAGAGAAAGAGACAGAGCGAGAGGAAACAGAGAGAAAGAAGCCTGAGAGAGAGAGGGAGCCCCACAGTGGGTCGATACAGCTCTGATACGGCTCCGGTAGAGCTCTGGGGCCCTGCTGGTACAGTTCAGCTCAGGTCCCTAGCCGTCGTGGAGGGCCCCATTCTCCATCTTATTAGGACAGATTGGTGCTGCCGGGCCCGGGGTCCGGAGCTGGGGTGGCCCCCTGTATGGATCAGCACAGCTGGCTCTAGGTCAGGGGTCAGCAGGGGTTGACAGGGGCCTGTAGGGGCCGGTCACTGAGCCACTCAGCAGAGAGAGAGAAAGCTTCCCACTGGTGTATTGTGAGAGGGAAGCACGCCGAGGGCCAGGGCAGGACACTGCTGAGAATGGGCTCACAGCCTGGTAATGTTTCTGTCACATTACCACTGATGGGAGATGGGCCAAACACACACACACACACACACACACACACACACACACACACACACACACACACACACACACACACACACACACACACACACACACACACACACACACACTGTGTAGTTAAATGTGAGGATGAACATGATCTGGTACATTCACATTCAGTATACACAGACAGCTGTTTTCTACCCCATGCTGCAAGTGATTTCTCTCCCCCACCCTCCTCCACAATGGGGGTGAGATGGGGAGAGAGAGAGAGAGAGAGAGAGAGAGAGAGAGAAAGAGAGACAGAGAAAGAGAGACAGAAACAGAGAGAGACAGAGAAAGAGAGACAGAGAAAGAGAGACAGAAACAGAGAGAGACAGAGAAAGAGAGACAGAGAAAGAGAGACAGAGAAAGAGAGACAGAAACAGAGAGACAGAGAAAGAGAGACAGAGAAAGAGAGACAGAAACAGAGAGAGACAGAGAAAGAGAGACAGAGAAAGAGAGACAGAGAAAGAAACAGAGAGAGACAGAGAGAAACAGAGAGAGACAGAGAGAGACAGAGAGAGTGAGAGACAAGCCTCTGTTTCTGACAAAAAAATGTAATCAATTGAGAGAGGACATTTTTAAGAGAGCAAGAGAGATAACACATAGAGACAGAGAGAGAGCAGGCGGAAATTAGAGACAGTGGGAAAAGAATGAGTGAGGGAGAGAAAGAAAGGAAGAAGCCAAAAAGAGTTGGAGAGGAAGGAAGGAGAGAGAGGTTGAGCCAAATATAATCAAGGCCAGAGAGACACCCAGCAGGGAGCTAGTCCGCTCCATTCTCCCTCCCTCCCGGGTTTCTATGAGAGGCATGGGTAATGAGTGATCTGTCATCCCTGCCCCTCATTAATCCGCTGATTAGCCCAACCTAATTGAATCTGGTGACTTTCCTATATCATGTACGCGGTCAGATAAATACACATGTGGAAGACAAGAGGCCAATCTGTCAGTAGAGGCCTGATATTATGGATGTCAGAGGCCTGGGTATGAGTGATGGAAGTGGGATGGAGCTCTTTGTGCCGGGCTGGTCTGTCTCATTGTTCAACTAGTAAAGTGTCATGCGGCCTGAACGAGGCTGAAAGAGGCTGAAAGACACAAGGCCAGCTGGGGAGGTGTGGTAAATGAAAGTGTGGCCCTGTGATTGGTTGTTCCTCCAGGAAGCAGAATAGTCTGGTGATTAATGTACAGTAATGGTTTGGGAGGTTGTTTGGGAGATAATTGGCGTTAGTCAGGCATTATTCCTTTGTTCTTGTAATAAGCACTCTAAGTAAGTCAGCTTTCACTGGTCTTCGCTGATTGTGACGTTGTAAAAATCGACTTTCTGTGGAAATGAGGGCTTTTAAAGTTGTAAAAGTACAGAATAAAGCAGAAGACGTCTATATACATTTTACCTTTATTTAACTAGGCAAGTCAGTTAAGAACAAATTCTTATTTTCAATGACGGCCTAACAGTGGGTTAACTGCCTGTTCAGGAGCAGAACAACAGATTTGTACCTTGTCAGCTCGGGGGTTTGAACTTGCAACCTTCCGGTTACTAGTCCAACGCTCTAACCACTAGGCTACCTTGCCGCCCACATGTTGCCTAGACTCCTATAGATGGAGCTAGGATCCAGTCACCTTTTAAAGCAAACCAGAAATGTGCTTCTGCTCAGTCAGCACTCAGTTTGTCAGTTTCCCTGGATTTTGATTGATGTGCTATTATTATAATTATAATTGCCGTAAGGTGTTTGTGCTCATGAGTTTTTTTCCCTCAGTGCTAGCAGAAGTATGTTGCATGAATCATATAAAGCATTGCTGGAAAGTGCAGCTTCTCCATTCAGCACTAGCTCTATTATTAATGTACGGTGTGTGTAAACGGCAGCTTCTGTTTGTGTGAATTATTCACAGTGTGTACTGTGTACTATAACAGCAAGATCGTCAAAGTCAATCGCTTTCATTTCTGTTGAGCCCCGGGGGAAATTGAGATGCGTACCCCGCCGATTCACGGGGGGGATCACATCTGCCGTCTCATCAAAAATGTTTAATAAAGACAACCTTTCATTTCAATTATAGCCGTGCATTTAATGACAATCGTTTGGACCATGAGTCTCTCGTGGCGATTGCAATCCCCCCGTGCTGGAAGGGTCGGTTTATGGAGCAGTTTTATCAGGTTATTGTAATGGCCTACTTTTAGCTGGAGGGTATTGCCTTCATGAGCAGAGAGAGAGGGAACAGCACAGATACACTGCAGATAGAGACGGCCTGGAACACTACTGAGACATGTCAACAAAGTGGAGCAAAAAAGATTGACATGAACATTTTCTCTTTTTATAGGAGTCTCTCTCTCTCTGTCTCTCTCTCTGTCTCTCTCTCTCTCTCTCTCTCTCACACACACTCTCTCTCTCTCTGTCTCTCTCTCTCACACACACACTCTCTCTCTCTCCCTCTCTCTCCCTCTCTCTAAGAATTGCAGCTCAGTTTCCACCTCATTTTGTGGGCTGTGAGCACAAAGCCTGTCTTCTTGAGAGCCAGGTTTGCCTTTGGCGGCCTTTCTCAATAGCAAGGCTATGCTCACTGAGTCTGTACATTGTGTTAGGTTCTAAATATCAGAGTAAGAACGTGATGGACACTACGAAAGTTTAAACCAAGTTTATTCATCCCAAAGGATGCTAAACATTGCATCTTTATTGCTAGGCAGGAAATTAAGTGATATGGGCAATAAACTGTTCCTTCTCCTTTAATGTGACCTGACCTCGACCCGCTTCATCATTAATCCACGGCTCTCTACCCTTATCAATGCTGCCACATGTGATCGTTTTCCCTACACTCAGTACATTCCAAGCTTAATTGCACTGATCATATACATTCCTCCTACAGATACCCATTAACTTCTGGTGTCAATCCTATGGCACCCCTCATGTCTCATAACTAACGATTGATAATATTCAAAGTTTAGAAGTTCAAACCCATCAATAGTCAAAGCTTTCCTTAATTTTGTGTCAGTGTCACATTGGTATAACGGGATTGGGAGACAGGCGCAGGAATGCGTAATAGGGTTTTTTATTTTCCCACATTACAGCGTGCCATGTAAAGGCACGGGGACGAAGACCAAACAAACACGTATACAAGACACAGGGTTGAAACCCAAACTGAAGAGTGAGGAGTAAATAAATACACAAGCGCACAATGATACCAAAACAACACAGCACAGGTACTCACACGACCAACCGCACGACCAACCGCACGACCAACATCACGACCAACATCACGACCAACATCACGACCAACATCACGACCAACATCACGACCAACATCACGACCAACATCACGACCAACCGCACGACCAACCGCACGACCAACATCACGGCCAACATCACGGCCAACATCACGACCAACCGCACGACCAACCGCACGACCAACCGCACGACCAACATCACGACCAACATCACGACCAACATCACGACCAACCGCACGACCAACCGCACGACCAACATCACGACCAACATCACGACCAACATCACGACCAACCGCACGACCAACATCACGACCAACATCACGACCAACATCACGACCAACCGCACGACCAACCGCACGACCAACATCACGACCAACCGCACGACCAACATCACGACCAACCGCACGACCAACATCACGACCAACATCACGACCAACATCACGACCAACCGCACGACCAACCGCACGACCAACCGCACGACCAACATCACGACCAACATCACGACCAACATCACGACCAACCGCACGACCAACATCACGACCAACATCACGACCAACCGCACGACCAACCGCACGACCAACATCACGACCAACATCACGACCAACCGCACGACCAACATCACGACCAACATCACGACCAACATCACGACCAACATCACGACCAACATCACGACCAACCGCACGACCAACCGCACGACCAACATCACGACCAACATCACGACCAACCGCACGACCAACCGCACGACCAACCCCACGACCAACCGCACGACCAACCGCACGACCAACCGCACGACCAACCGCACGACCAACAGACACAGTAACAATAATCGACAGGACAATGGTGAACAAAGGACACACTTATACAATTACTAATCAATGGGAATAGGGGCCAGGTGTGCGTAATGAAAGAGATCCATGACAGGTCAGTCACAGTGGTCAGGTATTCTGTCACTGTGTAGTCTCTGTTTAGGGCCAAATAGCATTCTAGTTTGCTCGTTTTTTTGTACATTCTTTCCAATGTATCAAGTAATTATCTTTTTGGTTTCTCATGATTTGGTTGGGTCTAATTGTGTTGCAGTCCTGCTCTGTGGGGTGTGTTTGTGTTAGTGAACAGAGTCCCAGGACCAGCTTGCTTAGGGGGCTCTTCTCCAGGTTAATTTCTCAGTAGGTGATGGCTTTGTTATGGAAGGTTTGGGAATCGCTTCCTTTTAGGAGGTTGTAGAATTTAACGGCTCTTATCTGGATTTTGATAATTAGTGGGTATCGGCCTAATTCTTCTCTGCATGCTTTATTTGTTGTTTTATGTTGTACACTGATTATAGTTTTGAAGAATTCTGAATGCAGGGTCTTAATTTGATGTTTTGTGAATTCTTGGTTGGTGAGTGGAACAACCATAAAGGGCAATGGGTTTTATAACTGATTCAAATACTTTTATCCAGATCCTAATTGGTATGTCGAATGTTATGTTCCTTTTGATGTCATAGAAGGCCCTTCTCTCTCTCTCTCTCTCTCTCTCTATCTCTCTCTCTCTCTCTCTCTCTCTCTCTCTCTCTCTCTCTCTCTCTCTCTCTCTCTCTCTCTCTCTCTCTCTCTCTCTCTCTCTCTCTCTCTCTCTCTCTCTCTCTCTCTCTCTCTCTCTCTCTCTCTCTCTCTCTCTCGCTCTCTCTCCCTCAGTACAATCACATCTCCCAGACACAAAGCATGACTCACAACATAAAGTCGAGCGTAAACTTGACGACTTGTTCTGCCTGCCAGGAGGAAGCAGGCCAATGTGTACTAACCATGTTTGCAGTCGTGTATGTTACACAGTGCTGCCTATGCTGTTGCTTATTTACCATGGTCGTGGGCCCGAGGCGGGATAACGCAGCTTGGACAGAATTAGTTCCGATATGTTTGTGTGCTTCTGGGAGCCGGCGTCAGAAACAGGATGCAAATCCAGTTAGCACAGAGAGTGGCCGGGTTCACGGGAGACATAATTGCATTTTCCATCTGTGTCCCCCAAGGGCTTGGCTTGGGCCCTAGCAGGGGCCTGGCATATCCTAGCCAAGGCTGGCAAAGGTTAGTATAGCCTAGCAGGGGTTGGCTAAGGATAGCATGTCCTAGCAGAGGTTGGCTAAGGATAGCATGTCCTAGCAGAGGCTGGCTAAGCATGTCCTAGGAGAGGCTGGTTAAGCATAGCATGTCCTAGGAGAGGCTGGCTAAGCATAGCATGTCCTAGGAGAGGCTGGCTAAGGATAGCATGTCCTAGCAGAGGCTGGCTAAGCATAGCATGTCCTAGCAGAGGCTAGCTAAGAATAGCATATCCCAGCAGAGGCTGGTTAAGGATAGCATGTCCTAGCAGAGGCTGGTTAAGGATAGCATGTCCTAGCAGAGGCTGGTTAAGGAGAGCATGTCCTAGCAGAGGCTGGTTAAGGAGAGCATGTCCTAGCAGAGGCTGGTTAAGGAGAGCATATCCTAGCAGAGGCTGGTTAAGGAGAGCATATCCTAGCAGAGGCTGGTTAAGGAGAGCATGTCCTAGCAGAGGCTGGTTAAGGAGACCATGTCCTAGCAGAGGCTGGTTAAGGAGAGCATGTATCACATGTGCCAAATACAACTGGAGTAGACGTTACAGTGAACTGCTTTCCCAATGATGCAGAAAAGCCCCCATTTAAAAGTAACTAACACGAGGAATAAAACAATAAAACACACGAATGGAGCAACAGTATATACAGGGAGTACCAGTACCAGATCAATGTGGAGCTATATACAGGAAGTACCAGTACCAGATCAATGTGGAGCTCTATACAGGGAGTACCAGTACCAGATCAATGTGGAGCTATATACAGGAAGTACCAGCACCAGATCAATGTGGAGCTCTATACAGGGAGTACCAGTACCAGATCAATGTGGAGCTATATACAGAGAGTACCAGTACCAGATCAATGTGGAGCTCTATACAGGGAGTACCAGTACCAGATCAATGTGGAGCTATATACAGGGAGTACTAGTACCAGATCAATGTGGAGGCATCAGGATAGATAATAATAAGGTATTTGAGGTAGATATGTACATGAAGGCAGGGTAAAGTGACTAGACATCAGGATAGATAATAATAAGGTATTTGAGGTAGATATGTACATGAAGGCAGGGTAAAGTGACTAGGCATCAGGATAGATAATATTAAGGTATTTGTGGTAGATATGTACATGAAGGCAGGGTAAAGTGACTAGGCATCAGGATAGATAATAATAAGGTATAGTCTAGTGCGTGTGTATATGTAGTCTAGTGAGTGTGTATATATAGTCTAGTGAGTGTGTATATATAGTCTAGTGAGTGTGTATATAGTCTAGTGAGTGTGTATATATAGTCTAGTGAGTGTGTGTGTATATATAGTCTAGTGAGTGTGTATATATAGTCTAGTGAGTGTGTAATATAGTCTAGTGAGTGTGTATATATAGTCTAGTGAGTGTGTATATATAGTCTAGTGAGTGTGTGTGTATATATAGTCTAGTGAGTGTGTATATATAGTCTAGTGAGTGTGTATATATAGTCTAGTGAGTGTGTATATATAGTCTAGTGAGTGTGTATATATAGTCTAGTGAGTGTGTATATATAGTCTAATGAGTGTGTATATATCGTCTAGTGAGTGTGTATATAGTCTAGTGAGTGTGTATATAGTCTAGTGAGTGTGTATATATAGTCTAGTGAGTTTGTATATATGGTCTAGTGAGTGTGTATATATAGTCTAGTGAGTGTGTATATATAGTCTAGTGAGTGTGTGTGTGTGTATATATAGTCTAGTGAGTGTGTATATATAGTCTAGTGAGTGTGTATATAGTCTAGTGAGTGTGTATATATAGTCTAGTGAGTGTGTATATATAGTCTAATGAGTGTGTATATAGTCTAGTGAGTGTGTGTGTATATATAGTCTAGTGAGTGTGTATATATAGTCTAGTGAGTGTGTATATATAGTCTAGTGAGTGTGTATATATAGTCTAGGGAGTGTGTATATTTAGTCTCGTGAGTGTGTATATGTAGTCTAGTGAGTGTGTATATTTAGTCTAGTGAGTGTGTATGTGTAGTCTTGTGAGTGTGTATATATAGTCTAGTGAGTGTGTATATATAGTCTAGTGAGTGTGTGTATATAGTCTCGTGAGTGTGTATATATAGTCTAGTGAGTGTGTATATATAGTCTAGTGAGTTTGTATATATGGTCTAGTGAGTGTGTATATATAGTCTAGTGAGTGTGTATATATAATCTAGTGAGTGTGTGTGTGTGTATATATAGTCTAGTGAGTGTGTATATATAGTCTAGTGAGTGTGTATATAGTCTAGTGAGTGTGTATATATAGTCTAGTGAGTGTGTATATATAGTCTGGTGAGTGTGTATATAGTCTAGTGAGTGTGTATATTTAGTCTCGTGAGTGTGTATATTTAGTCTCGTGAGTGTGTATATTTAGCCTCGTGAGTGTGCATATTTAGTCTCGTGAGTGTGTATATTTAGTCTAGTGAGTGTGTATTTATAGTCTAGTGAATGTGTATATTTAGTCTCGTGAGTGTGTATATTTAGTCTCGTGAGTGTGTATATTTAGTCTCGTGAGTGTGTATATTTAGTGTCGTGAGTGTGTATATTTAGTCTCGTGAGTGTGTATATTTAGTCTAGTGAGTGTGTATTTATAGTCTAGTGAGTGTGTATATTTAGTCTCATGAGTGTGTATATTTAGTCTCGTGAGTGTATATATTTAGTCTCGTGAGTGTGTATATTTAGTCTCATGAGTGTGTATATTTAGTCTCGTGAGTGTGTATATTTAGTCTCGTGAGTGTGTATATTTAGTGTCGTGAGTGTGTATATTTAGTCTCGTGAGTGTGTATATTTAGTCTCGTGAGTGTGTATATTTAGTCTCGTGAGTGTGTATATTTAGTGTCGTGAGTGTGTATATTTAGTCTCGTGAGTGTGTATATTTAGTCTAGTGAGTGTGTATTTATAGTCTAGTGAGTGTGTATATTTAGTCTCGTGAGTGTGTATATTTAGTCTCGTGAGTGTATATATTTAGTCTCGTGAGTGTGTATATTTAGTCTCGTGAGTGTGTATATTTAGTCTCGTGAGTGTGTATATTTAGTCTCGTGAGTGTGTATATTTAGTCTCGTGAGTGTGTATATTTAGTCTCGTGAGTGTGCGTAGAGTAAGTGCAGATAGTTTGGGTACCATTAATTGACTATTTAGCAGTCTGGCTATTTATCATTCTTATGGTTTGTGGATAGAAGCTGTCTCTGAGCTTGTTGGTCCACGAGCCAATGCTCTGGTACCGTTTACATCAAGGGAGGTACTATTGCCATACCAAGCGATGATGCAACCAGTCAAGATGCTCTTGATGGTGTAGTTGTAGACATTTTTGAGGATCTGAGGACCCCATGCCAAATCTTTTCAACCGCCTAAGGGGGAAGAGGTGCTGCCGTTCCCTCGTCATGACTGTGCAGTTGTGTGTGGATCATGTTAAGTTCTTAGTGACGAGGACGCCAAGGACCTTAAAGCTTTCAATCCGCTCCACAACAGCCCCATCAACGTGGATGTGGTGTGCTCCCCCCTCTTTGTCCTACCAGAGGCTAGCTAAGGATATCATCTCATAGTGGCTGCTGGCTAATGTAAGCATATCGTAGCAGGGCTAATATCGTGGCAAAGTTAGCATATAGCCTATATATGAGCTAACTTAGCATAATGTAGCCTCACATAGACTTCTAGCAGCCACATCTAGCGGCATTAGCGCAGACAACAAAATCACTCAAGGCTCACACAAATAAACCTTCTTTAAAATGCCACCTGTCCAGCTATAGTTTTAAATCATCTCCCCCTGAGACGAGACATTTGTCTCATTTAGTCGGGAAAAGAGATCTAATGCTGGAGTTACCTAGTCCCCTGGGCCATGTAGTCCATCTCTGTATCGTCACGTTGATTCCATTCAAAAGATGGCCGCCTTATTCAACTTTAGATATTTGAGCCCCTCTTTCTTCACTCCATCTTCAGAGCAGAGAGCACTGAAATTAATGGGTCATGTTGCAGTCGTTTGTCATCCACTGACACTCTCGACAAAACAATGGATGCGTTTCCCGCACGACCTCTGGGACGTCAAATGAAAACAATATTAAACCTGCACACAGCCATTAGCCGCGTGTGTTAACAGAGTAAATCATACGACACAGGGGCTTCTGATAGATTAAATCACGTCAGCCACCGTGAGGCCGCTCGCCATCATGTGTTTCCCCTCCACTGACACCAGCGTCAACCCTGGCTCCAATGAGGCAGCGAGAGGAGGGTGGAGGGACGGATGGAAAGAGAGGGAGAGGTTGGGTGGGGGAGATGGGGGTGAGAAAGAGAGACAGAGACAGAGACTGCGAGGTGAAAGTGAAGGAAAAACAGTAGTCCTTTGTGTGAAACAAAATATGCGATGATAGATAGAATGAGCGAGAGAGAGAGAGAGATATTAAACAGGTAATGTGTGTGGATCGATGGCTGGTTGTTAACGTGTGTTCAGACACAGTTTTATGACACGGAGCTTGTCAGTGTGCTTTCTCTGGGCAAGTCCGTGGCAGCGATAGAGACTGATGAAGAGCCGTGGTCTGATTGGCTGGGGGTTACGGCTGTTTGGACAGGGGATGCCTGGCACGGACAGCGAAGAGCGGTGTCACGGCAACCATTGTTCTTCAGCAGCTCGGCGACATCACTTCCTTCATGTATTTGTTGATTTTCTGTTTCGGCCAGTGGTCTGTACAAACACAACTACAGCCTGGTGATAAGAGAACACACACACACACAAGCATTCAGGAGCACACAGGAGCACATAATGCACACACACACACACACACACACACACACACACACACACACACACACACACGCACACACACACGCACACGCCCACACACACACACACACACACACACACACACACACACACACTAAAGCTCCTAGAGTGGTCCCATGACAAACCTCATCTAATGACAGCCAATTGATTAGAAACGAATGA